>NC_134485.1:130322034-130404534 GCF_040206685.1 Ascaphus truei
CAGTTAACTGAATTTGACTTATTGACTGTGATCTGACTTGGATACTCCGATCTACTGTACATATAGAATTGCCCAGTGTCAAGTGTACCGATGTGTGTTCTTTATCAGGCATCCGTACCTTACTTTGCAAGTATGTGTGTTTTGAAACAGGACAATGAAGAGTCAGTCAGATTTATAATATTACAATCTTCAACTAACACTTTTTTATGTTCCTGCATTCTATATTTGATTTCGATGTTCGCTGGTTGCACCAAACAAGGACACTTTTGGGACTTTTCAAGACAAGGACACTTTTGGGACTTTTCAAGAGACGGTTTGGTTATTATTATTTAAAGAAGTGATTTGGCGCCGGCAATTCTTTCTTTTCTCTGTGGTTCATTTTCTGACTGTACAGTCAGTATTTGCCAGGCTGCCTGCAATATTTATTTCAAGTATTGTTATCATTTATATTATTTTTTAGCGCTGTTTTGCACCGTCTTTTTTTCGCTGTTTGCACCAAAGCCTAACTAGTACGGTATATTGTTTCTTTAACCTATACCGTCTACTTGACGCCCATTTTTTTTTTTTTTAAATTTGCAGCCCAGACCAACAGTAACTGTCATTAATACTCTGGTTTTCAAGCTTGGTTTCTTTTATTTACACACCTCTGCCCTTTGATGGTATTTGAACCACCATAGCGTGGTTAACTATACCCTGCTTTCTATCACTGCAGGAGAGGCAATCTTTTTTGCTGCACGGATCACTGACTGTTACAGTAAGGACAGTATTCTGGACTCGACATTTATTCCCCTAACTGTGCTCCTTGTTGGTCTAGATCAGGGGTGCCCAAGCTGGGGATGGGGGGGGGGGGGGGAAGAGGGAGCGCAGTGCTTACAGAGTCCCTGTGGTCTTCCCCACAACATTTAAATGAAATGCCCGGGGAGCGCACAAGGCCCCTGTAACGCCCTCTTACCTTGTCTCTGGCGGCTTCTGGTGACATCGCTATGACAACGTGGTGTCAAATGGCCACAATGCGACGTCGTGATTTCAGATGACGCCGGAGTAAAGTTAAGGGGGGGGGGGAGCAGGCAGGGGGGCCCAGACAAAGTTTGTGCATCCCTGGTCTAGATACCTCATTCTAATTTTCCAATTGCTGCCTACAAACTATATATATATATATATATATATATATATATATATATATATATATTATAAAGGCTCTGATACTTTGTTCTTTGTTCTGGCACAATGTATGTGTGTCTTGGATGTATTACTGTACATGTATATCTGTATCACTTGATTTTGTGGATTGTTTTTTGCAATGTGTTTTTTACTGTCACCTTGACGTCATTGCAACAGAGAGTATCTGCCTTTCTGATTATAGATAGATGTGTGTGCACTCCCTGAGGAATGTCCTTTCTGGACCGAAATGTTGGTTTGATCTGTGCTGATGTATTGTCTTTAATACAATTTATTTACCATATTGCTTTGAGCGCTGCTTCTTTGTTTTCTCGCTTGGGAAAGCATTGGTGTATGTATATATATATATATATATATATATATATATATATATATATATATATATATATATATATATATATATATATATATATATATATACACCAATGCTTTCCCAGGCGAGAAAACAAAGAAGCAGCGCTCAAAGCAATATGGTAAATAAATTGTATATATATATATAGCTATATCAACACAAAAAGAGATTGCCTGCTACAGACCTGTACTATATACAGAGTTCCACAATTAGTACATAGACTATCTAATGAAAAGCCACTAATGGTGCTTGGAATAAGAAATATATAAAGACAAAAAAGGGAAAAAGTATTCCAAAATTAGCACTCGGGTATACTCACTAAATAAAGTTTATTATAAACGTCACACACATTATTTATATATATATATATATACATACATACAATAAACACCTTTGCCACTAGATGCTAATGATAGATTATATACATTTGGTATATATTGTTCCACCTAAGTGACTTATATTAACCAGTGGGTGTGTGTTTGGAAAAGGAAAAGTCTGAAGTCCATTAAAATGAAAGTCACATATGCATGTGATGTATAATGAAAACCTTAATATACAAACTTGGATTCTGGCTGCTTCTTTTCTCCGGGTTCAACAAACTCCCGTCCAGTACCTATCAGAGAGATATAAAAAAGCGCCCAATTCTCGTGTGATAAAAGATAACAAAAGGTTTAATAAAACAATCGTTCAGACAAATTCAAACTCACAAATTCGCCATGATAATAAAGCGTGGTATGAGATTAGACTCATGCGCCAAAACAGCTGGGTGACCGCCGTCTGTTTGTTCCGCCGGAATATGGGACCTCACTGTCGGTGTACTATAGTAAAGAGTCCTCTGGCACACCAGCGATAGCAGCGTTGGAGTTCCTGGTATAGGGGTGCTGTTGCACAAAGATATTCCCAGCAAAAACGGCAGCCTGCACTTCCACTGCTCCTTGGCAAGAATGGCTCTCAATCAGACACCGTAGGTCTCTCCTCACCACGTGACCCTACGCGTTTCTTCCGCAACCAGATTTCATCAGGGGATATACACTGGCGACACACTTTATTCGAGCTTGGCTAGTCCCACGTATTCGGGTATACCCGGGTGTATTGAGGTTTGTGACTGTTTTCTGCCCGAGTGCATTGAGTTATTTTCCAAGCAGGGATTGAAGCATTTTATTCCCGCTGGCTGCAATACTGCACAGTATATATATATAAACTGCATTACAATTCATGAATTTATGCCATCTGGTAGACACGCGAAGCATTGCAGCCTATTAAATCCTAATCATTATCATTTAACAGATCAGCCGCCCATCAGCCAGGCATGAACCCAGGCTGGGAAGGCAAATGCAACGGGGCTTGTCAGAGGTTAGGAGCGGCGCATTCCAGGTATCTGCCAGGTACATACCGGGTATTTGCTCGAATAAAGTGTGTCGGTGCAGTACACACACACACACAGGTCCAGAAATAATTGGACACTGACACAATTTTCATAATTTTGGCTCTGTACGCCACCACAATGGATTTGAAATGAAACAACCGAGATGCAATAGAAGTGCAGACTTTCAGCTTTAATTCAGGGGGTTGAACAAAAATATCGTATGAAACGTTTAGGAATTGCAACCATTTTCATACACAGTCCCCTTATTTCAGGGGCTCAAATGTAATTGGACAAATTAACACAATCATAAATAAAATGTTCATTTTTAATACTTTGTCGAGAATCCTTTGCAGGCAATGACTGCTTGAAGTTTGGAACGCATGGACATCACCAAACGCTAGGTTTCCTCCTTTGTGATTCTTTGCCAGGCCTTTACTGCAGCTGTCTTCAGTTGTTGTTTGTTCGTGGGTCTTTCTGCCTTAAGTTTTGTCTTCAGCAAGTGAAATGCATGCTCGGTCGGGTTGAGATCAGGTGATTGCAGAATATTCCACTTCTTTGCCTTTAAAAAAACTCCTGGGTTGCTTTCGCAGTATGTTTTGGGCCAATGTCCATCTGTAAAGTAAAGCGCCGTCCAATCAATTTCGCTGAATTTGTCTGAATCTGAGCAGACAATATATCCCTATACACTTCAGAATTCATCCGGTTGCTTCTGTCTTCTGACACCATCAATAAAGACTAGTGACCCAGTGCCATTGTAAGCCATGCATGCCCATGCCATCACACTGCCTCCACCGTGTTTTACAGATGTGGTATGCTTCGGATCATGAGCCGTTCCAAGCCTTCTCCATACTTTTTTCTTCCCATCATCCTGGTACAGGTTGATCTTAGTTTCATCTGTCCAAAGAATGCTGTTCCAGAACTGGGCTGGCTTTTTTAGATATTGTTTGGCAAAGTCTAATCTGGCCTTTCTATTCTTGAGGCTTATGAATGGTTTGCACCTTGTGGTGAAACCTCTGTATTTGCTTTCGTGAAGTCTTCTCTTTATGGTAGACTTGGATAATGATATGCCTACCTCCTGGAGAGTGTTCTTCACTTGGCTGGATGTTGTGAAGGGGTTTTTCTTTACCATGGAAATCATCCTACGATCATCCACCACTGTTGTCTTCCGTGGACGTCCAGGCCTTTTTGTGTTGTTGAGCTCACCAGTGTGCTTTTTTTCTTAATGTACCAAACTGTTAATTTGGCCACTGCTAATGTTCTTGTTATCTCTGATGGATTTTTTTTTTTGCAGCCTAAGGATGACCTGTTTTACTTGCATTAAGAGCTCCTTTGTCCGCATGTTGTGGGTTCACAGCAACAGCTTCCAAATGCGGATCAACTCCAGACCTTTTGCCTGCTTAATTGATGATGAAATAGCGAAGGAATAGCCCACACCTGTCCATGAAACAGCTTTTGAGTCAATTGTCCAATTACTTTTGGTCCCTTGAAAAAGAGGGGGCTACATATTAAAGAGATGTAATTCCTAAACCCTTCCTCCTATTTGGATGTGAATACCCTCACCTTAAAGCTGATAGACTGCACTTTAAGCCCATATTCATTATTACATTATTTGGATGTGAATACCCTCACCTTAAAGCTGATAGACTGCACTTTAAGCCCATATTCATTATTTAACTGTAACTTGAATTTATTTTGGTATACAGCCGAAATAACAAAACTTGTATCAGTGTCCAATTATTTCCGGAACTAAATGTATATAGTTACAGGTAGAGATATCCCTTTCCTGGATTTTCCCGGGTTTTTCATTAATAATCCAATCCGTGTGTTTAAATCCGATGTTGGATTGATTGTACCAACTTTAATCCACACTAATGATTGAAAATCCCTCCATGAGGGGCTCAGTTTCTCGGATTTGAAATAATCTGACGCAAGGTTTAACGTAAACTCATTCCACGAACTGTGTTTATTTCTAATCCCAATGTCGGATTGTAAGAAAAAAAGTACGGCGGATTTATCCACCATTGTTACATAATTGCATAGTACTGTAGATGAGGTTGAAAAAAGACATATGTCCACTTGGCTAGATATCTACTGTATAATATTGCCGTCTGTTTTTAAATGAGAACTACATGATATAACCGTGGCATCGATTCTTGCCATTTGTTTTTTAATTCAGATGGAGTCTCATTTAATTTGGAATTTGGTTGCAAGGAAACTGCAGCTGAAGGAAGCCTGATCTACATATGCAGCATTATGGTTGCTAGCACTGCCAAACCTAAATACACTGTCTTAGTAAGGTGATTTAATGGCCCATTAGGATAAAGACAGCGGGAGTTCCCTGCATTGAATGGGATTCGTGCTTTGTGAATCCTACCGGGTTGCACCTGTCTGTAAGAGAGCACAAGAAGAGTGATAAAGAATTAGTCACTCTACCTGCGTGCCTCTAATAGGTGATCACACGGCTTTTATTTTATTTTAATAGCACAGTATTGAAGCTGAGAGTCTCCGTAGCTGAACCGCATTAATTTCAGCACCGGTGACCCACTGCTTCCCAAGTTACAGCCCCGTTATGGATTGCCGGTATTCCCGCCAAGTTTAAATTCTTCTGCGTCATGGCCCACGTGACTGGGACATGTAAACAATGCAGAGAGATACTGGCACCCCTCAGGAAGTAGAGGGTCCCCGAAGCTGAATTTAATGCGGTTCAGCTCCGGAGACCCCCTGCTTCAATACTGGGTTATTAAAATAAAATAAAAGCAGCTTTATTACCTTAGAAGGGGTTGAATAAAGGGGTTAGTTGGCCCAAGTGGGTGCTCAGTTTACCAGGAAGGTTGCGGGTGGGGGGGTGTTAATTAACCCCTTCATTACCTTAGCGGTAGTAACACGGTAAGATTCACACACCGCGAGTCCCATTTAGACGCAGGGACCCGCTGTGCTAATCCAGATGGGCCATTACAACCTGCTATGCACTGTTTAGCGCACTGTCAAGGCATTGCACATGGTTGACCCGCCCATTCTCACAGCCATGCAACTGACTATAGTAGCCATGCAACTGACTATAGTTCTGCATCTGTAATCGCACCTTCCTCACACCTAAAAACTCAGTATACTAATTTCCCATAAGGATTAACACTGCGGGGCTCCCTGCTTCTGAACGGGACTCCTGCTGCGTTAATCCTTCCACGAGTGAAAGAGTTGTGCTGAGAAAAGCGGTCTCTCTCTCTGTCGCCCTGCTCAGCTCATACAAATGATCACGCTGTTTTTATTTACATTTTTATTACATAGGATTGAAGTAGGAAGTCTCCGAAGCGGAACTGCATTAATTTCAGGTCCGGGGACTCCCTGCTTCCTGAGGTACAGGCCCATATATGGGG
This sequence comes from Ascaphus truei, assembly GCF_040206685.1. Lineage (NCBI taxonomy): Eukaryota > Metazoa > Chordata > Amphibia > Anura > Ascaphidae > Ascaphus > Ascaphus truei. The sequence continues at coordinate 130,328,306 of NC_134485.1, forward strand.
TGCCGGTATCTTCTGAAAGTTTAAATGTCCTGTTTCACAACCCACGTGACGGAACATTTAAACTTGCAGGAGATATCGGCACCCCATGCTGTGGCCTGTACCTTGGGAAGCAGGGGGTCCCCAGACCTGAAAGTAATGTGGTTCAGCTCCAGAGACCCCCTTCTATTCAATATAATAAAAACAAAATAAAAGTAGCTTCATACCTTAGTGGCTAGCAGGGGTTAAACAGCAGTAACCATTTTTTTGGTGATGGAGGGGGTGGTTGAAGCTTGTAGTTACCCCAGAGTGGGTGGTTAGGCTTTGGGGGAGTTGCAGAAAGGGTTAATCCCTTAATTTTCCACCCGCTGTCCACCTGAGAGGCCTAACCACCCACCCTCTCTACCTCCAACAAGCCCCATTCCCCCCCCCCCCCCCCCCCACCACCACCACACAGGAATGGGCAAAAGCCCTATTAGCCAAATATGGCTAATAGCACTTTTGCCCATTCACTTATACAGTTCTGCACATTACAATAAAATACAAATTACTGTGCAGTAAAATCAAAACAAATACTAGCCATTTAATCCATTGATTGCCACTGTGGTTTTCTATGACACAGGTAGTCACATTTGCAATCAATGGGCACCCACCCCCTTTACTCCCAACAACCCCCACACCACCACCACCAACAGAACCACACACAGTAATGGGCAAAAGACCTATTAGCCAGATGTTCTAATAGCACTTTTGCCCATTCAAAGCAATCAATAGCCAGAAACCCTACAGTTAATAAAAGTTGTACTTACCCCTACCAGGATGAAGGCCATCGTCATCCTCCTCCTCCTCTTCTTCAGTGGCCCCAATATTGAAAACACTGGCTACTGACCACTTAGGTAATTAAGGTATTAACCCCTCCATTAAAAATCCATTAAATCCTTGACAATAAGTGAGAAAATATAAAATGTAAGGGTAATACCAATAGTAATCACATTTACAAATAAATATTATTTTTTTTCCTTTAAAACAATTAAGTTCTCTGTGTCTATCAAAGTATAGCAGTGAAGACCAGTCTTGTACCAACATAACCTTGACCCATACAGGAACCGGAGCACAGCCTCACCAATGTAACGTGGGACACGAAGGAATCTTTCAAAGATTTATCAAGTTAAAAGAACATACGGACAGACTCTGGGGATTTGGGATTTGATAAGACATCTATCCATAAACTAGTAAAATTAACAAATATATATAGTTTGTCTCCAAACAACTAACCTCAACAAAAACACGACACAGGTGGCACTTGTTAATACACAGTTATTCGCATTAAAATTTCACAGATTAATAGAATTCTAATGAGAAAATTGGTCCAAATCTGCCACTCCATATAGGGTTATCAGTTTTTAACTGTATCTCTAAAAGGGTATCTATAACGGTTAACCACAACAATTCTCTATTGGATGCAATGTATAATCCAATATGAGACATATATATGAGTACTGATCTCATGAAAATAGATCTCATTCTAAATGTAATTAATTTAGTACAGTATTCACTGGTCTAAATCTTATGAAACCATAAACCCACAGTAATCCCTTATTCTGTGACTGAATATTGAAGCCAATAAGACATGTATGAGTACTGATCTCATAAAAGAGGAATATACACTCTTAAATTATTTTATTGGTTCTTGCAACGATTCATGTATGTTTGTATTTTAATTTTTAAGTTCTAATTAAAGATTAGTTTTATTAGGATAACTCTAGTCTGAAGGTATCTACTGTATAGTGAGCGTGGTATAACGAGTCTCCTTGTTTCTTTTTTTGATGTTCACTTAATTTAGATCCTAGCCAGCACCTCCTCATCTACTGTACTAGTATACCACATCCTCATCCTTATATCTGTGAAGCAGGATCACTCCTTTCTCATTAAACAACTTAAAAACCAAAATGTTTAGCCACAAAATTGTCATTGGATCAATAGATAGAAAGTCTCCCTGCAAACAGCAGACTGGATTCTTATCGCTGCTTCCTCTGATTTTTATTGCATGAAACTTAAAGGTAAAAACATTTTTTGGGGGGAGCCCTTTGTTAGGTGATGTGTTATAGCAAAGAAACCCTCTTCCCCGATTTACAATAAATAACCAAATCAATTTTTTCGTGTTCATCCCCTTGATAGTGTGACATCATTCGGTATCCAGGACAGCATTAGCATAATGTGATGTTCCAGTTCATTTTAATATATTAATATTCATAAGCTGATCCAACTGCTCAAGGAACAAATATATTCCGAAGTAAGAAGTATCTAATGTTAATGATACATGCATCTCATCTCGACAACCCTAAATTAAATAGTTGCCTCCACATACATACCATACATGTTAGTCCACTGTAGCTTAAATACATACTTTTATTTGAGACATACTGTATTACAAGACAAATTATACATAATTTGTAGAAGAATATACATACATTGAAATCAATACAAATATTCTATTAATTTGGTAAGCAGCAAGATTTTGTAAATTTCTCGAAAGCGAATATCAATGGACTTAAAAAATGGCGGGTTTACCTACATAGGGGACACAAAAATAAAAAGACCTAATAGGTATGGACTTGTATATAGTGAGGGAAAAAGTGAATCCATACAGATATACAGGTAATGTACATGTTACTATTTGCAAGATCAGATGTGACAAGGATTTGCCATATGGAAGAGTCTTGTGTATAGGGAAAGAAAGACCGGATGGCCAAAAGAAGGTGAATGTCAGTGTTCAATATAAATCACTTTGGAACGCTGTCTGCACATGCTCATTGTGAAACCTTATGGGAGAAGGATTTACGAGTGCTTGTAGACAGCAGGCTTAGCAATAGTGCCCAATGTCATGCAGTAGCTGCAAAGGCAAATAAGATCTTACCTTGCATTAAACGGGGATGGAAGGGAAGTAAACATAAGTATGCCTCTTTATAAAGCTTTTTAGTAAGACCACACCTAGAATATGGAGCACAACCACTCCATAAAAAAGACATTGTGGAACTACAAAAAGTGCAGAGAAGAGCCATGACATTAATAAAGTGGATGGAAAATCTGTTTTATTCGGAAAGGCTAGCTAATTTAGATTTGTCTACATTCGAAAAGAGGCATGCAAGAGGGTATATGATAACCATATACAAATATATTCAGGAACAATACGAGGAGCTTTCAAAATAACTTTTTATCCAAAGGCAGTAAAAATGATACATAGTCTTTCTTTAAGGTTGAAGGAAAGGAAATTTCACCAGCAACAAAGGAAGGGGTTATTTATAGTAAGAGCAGTTAAAATGTGGAATTCATTACCCATGGAGACTGGTGGCAGATACCATAGATATTTTCAAAAAAGGTTAGACATTTTTAGAAAGGAAAGATATACAGGGATATACCAAGTAAACATGGGAAGGATGTTGATCCAGGGAAAAATCTGATTGCCATTATTATTGGTGTCCTGAATGAATTTAATTTTCACCTTATGGAGATGGCGTTGGAGGGTTTTTTGGTTTGCCTTCCTCTGAATCAAAATACTGTAAATACAAATATAGTATAAGTAGCTGTGGTCTAAATTTAGCATAGGTTGAACTTTCTAGACATATGTATTTTTTTCAGCCTCATCTAATATGTAACTATGTATTCTCTTTCACATTATTTTATTACATTTAAGGACTGCACTCTATCAACACAATTCCTAAGGTTGAGGGCTGCAGGCACCTAAAGACTTTTCTATGTTGTTGTTTTCTAGTTCAGTGTAGCCTGCTCTTACATTGCAAGTAATTTGCCAGAATACATTGCAAGGAGCCTTATATTTATAGTTGGAATAGCTGAAGAAGGGACACCTAACAATGCACACATACAAATACTGTGTCTAAGAGTTTATATCTCTGGCCTCCTATGCTTACCATACAGATTAAGCCAACTGTCTACAGTGCCGTGGTCACGCAACCACAGTGTGATTAGCACTGCAGGGGGTTCCAGTAGGAAACATGCAACCCCCTCCCCCCTCCCCCAAGTGCAATCGCGTCAACACGGACTCTGGTTTTGCTACATCTGGATGTCATTTCTTTAGTAGATGTACCTTCCCTTGCACTTAGTTGTTGCTGAATAGATGACTTTATAGTTTAAACTATACTTTGTGAAAGGAAGTAGGACCTCTTGATGCTAATTTAATTTTAACTTTATTAACACAGGTTAGGTGGAAATTGGCCTGAAGGTTTATTCGCTGTAAATAATACACTGCATTTCAACTACCCTCTTACCCACAATTTATCTGGAATCTATGTGTGTCACGTGGCCAATGCCCTTGGTCAGAAAAGTGATCAAAAGATCATCACTATTTTAGGTGAGTTAAAAATTATATGTCTATTTTTATCGGTGTGTATATGTACATCTGTCACTGTATGTTGTATTAGTGCATGCAATTTACATGGTAGAATTCTGGATGCTCTTTGGTACAGTATGCTAAACATGATTGTGTACCTATTGTTACCGATAATGTCTAGCCTTATCCAGAAAGGCTAAAATCTCCATGCAATAATTCAACTAATTTTGACTCTGTTTTATCCATGTTGTTATTAATTTAAATAATGTGTGTGTCCTTCCTATCTAATAGATTGTGCAAATTTATTGATAGTGGATTACATCAAATTCAGGAATATAGTTTTCATGATTCGGACCATCCGGCTCACTGTCCAAGAGTAAATTCTCCTTAAAGACAGGAATCTGAGTAATCACTATGTTTCAGATGGTAGTGGACTCGTGGGGTAAAACAAAAATTTGGGTTAGGTATTAGACTTGACTGACCCCCATAGAGGTATTCCCTGTGGTTAGTCACTATGCAATACAGCCCATCCATGTTGTATGTGACTTTTACCATAGGCGTTCTCCATTTTGTTAGCTGTATCGGACATCCAATTTCTTTAGGGAAGGAGCTTGAGTTGATCTTTTCAGTTGCAGTCTCTAGTATTTCTTTGAGGTCTCTGGGTGTCATTGTCTTTGACTCTATTATACTCCGTCATTGCTGTGAGCTCTTTTTGATTAAGGCCACATATCAGAGTGTTGATTTCAAAGACATCACAACAGCACTGTTCTCCTTAACGGTGCAGCATGCTCTGTTTGGTTAACCGCCGGTTCCCATCAACTTGTACTAGAAGTCCTGGTAGTGTCAACCTCTCATTGTAGACATCTTCTTATAGGTATCCTATAGAGTGTACAGGAGCCAGTTTATCGAACAAGGATTCAGCTTGATTGAAGACAGGCAACAAGATTGTAAAGGACAGATACAGGATATTGATATATGAGCAGGCTGATTGCTTTCCATGACAGTGGTGCAAACCTCTATTTGAGTGTGGCGTCACTCTACCTAAATCCCCAATGGTGGAAATTGGCAATGGTTTACAAGCCCCAGTGTTACTATAGGTATGAGGACAATACCATCAGGACAAATCTTTATCTTTTTGAATATATGGTACCTTTCCTGATTGTATATCCCTGATGATGTCACTTATTTTGTTAAGGACAAAACTGCCATAAGTGGTGCAAATGATTTCCTTACCAACATGGTTATATCATGCATGTTGTACATTGTAAATCTTTCCTCATCAGCTATACCCTCAATACCCTGCAGGATTGGTTTCAAGACATGTTGGCCCTCTTCCTGTTCAAACTTGACAATATGTTTATGGATTGCCTCTAGATCAGCCCTATTCCAAATTGACATACCGGATCCAAAAAGTCCGGGTATGGCCCCAATGATGCCATCTACACTGCAGTTTTCTGGATCTGAAAATTCCTTTTTGGTGAGGGATGTCTTGTCCTGAAAAGGGGTCTTGAGTTTTGCTTGCATGAGATGCAGCTAAATCTACTAATAAGGAAGTAATAGTGAAACATTAGTTTGCATACAGGAACCAAATTCTGCCATGTTCCATTTTGATAAATTTACGACGACAGGCACATGAATAAATTGCACATTATTATATAAAGTCCCAGGGATGGATGTTGCAGTGAGACCACTGGAGGATCCATCCTGTGTTGTTGGGCTTGTTAGCTGGACCCCAACAGGACACTTTTTCATCACTTGTTCCAAATGCTGAGACAAGGAGAAGGATTGACTCTCCCTCATCACATTGGACTGGATTCTGCTCAACCTGGATACCAAGAAAAGGATCAGCGATGACACCGATGCTCATGTGCATGAAAGTTATCACAATTATGGCCTTCATCGTCCTGTAGCAAATATGAATAGTAAAAGAAATAAAGGAAGGAAGCAAGAAAGAGAAATTACTTAGTGTGAAGAGGTAATCGGGCTCACTAATAAAGGTTAAACCCGTTTGGTTACCTCTGATCCATGTGTTGGGGTTCAGGAGTGTCATCTCTTGGACCCAACTGTGTTAAAAGCATTACCTGGAATTATGCGACAACAAATTTTTGTGTTTTTACCTTTCCAGGGGTGCCAGCAAGCAGGGATTGCTGTGGTATGACTTTCAAGGGGGCTTTGCGGAGAATGTGTTGTCAGAATGTGTCTATCTAGTCAGGGGCCAGAGTTGCTGGTTCCACTAAAAATGTACCCAGGAATCAAGACGGATTCCTGGATGCATGTAGACACAGTGTCTCGGTAATATCTCCCCTTGAAAACGCTTGCACGACTCCCCACTAGGGGTCCCTGCTTCAGCACAGCCCAGAAAGGTAAATGGTGCAAAGGGATGTAAAGTATCCCTGTAACTATAAGGGGTCCCCAGGTTAGGGGGGATATCCAGTTACTGTACAGGTAACCTATTACCTGCATAGAGGTTCTGGGGGAACTCAAACCATCTATAAGGTTGTGAGGGGGCTTTTAAAGTTCAATCCTAAATCTATTTTATAGTGTGTGGGGAATATGGCTAGTAAGAAATAAAGTGCCGCTTTTTTATTCTATTCCCCATACCAGCAAAACTTAGGATATTTTTAAAGTGTATATTTTATTAAATTGTGTGTTTTAAAACATATATACGCTTGTGCACGGAAATGATCTGGGACTTTCAGACCCAATGCTCTGACAGGCCACTTTGACTACTAATTGGTGCCAGTAGGTCTGGCAGGACCTCTCAAGATGAAAGTCCCAGAGGATGTCTGAGGTGTCAAGACCATTTGGACATGAAGGAAAGACTCAAGTATCCACGTCCTGAGATCAATGGACACTCTTTGCATTTCCATTGATACCACCAGACTGGCAGAAGCCTGTCACCGTGGGTGACATTGAGGGAACCAGGGACAGAAGTTCCAAATTGCACATGCCCCTTGGTTCATTCAGATTTCCAGCTAGCCCTGTTTTTCTATCAGCTAGTAATTTTGGAATGAAACTGAGAGGTATTATAACCCCTTGCGCCCCTCAGACAGTTTTCCAGTCCTCTAAGATTCTAAGTTTCCAGTTTCAAGTCTCCAGCAAGAAAAGGGCTGCTTCAGCGATAGCTGCCTGACATATTTTCTGTCCGGTTTTTGCAAGTGTTATCAGGGTTAGGATTCCCTGCACCTAGGAGAGTCTAGGTTGTTACCCCTGTTTCCAAGTAAGTGTGTCTTTTTGCTGTAGTTTGTGTATCATTGTGAAATAAATTGTAAATTTATTTTCAAGAAAAGGCATACGCCTTTTCTTGTAAATAAATGTACAATTTATTTAATTAACTTGTTTTGCTCAATGCATGATCCTGGTAAAAAGGTGTACATTGCCTGGTCTGCCATGACAATTAGTATTGAATTTCTTTGATCTAAGGGACCTGAGATTGCATTTCAGAAATGCTGAAATGTCTGGGACATTGGGGGCCTTGTTATGGCACAACCCATGGAGCACAAATTGTCATTAATCTGTGGGATTTTCCAATTCTCCCCCCCCCCCCCTTTGTGCTCCTTGTTTGGCCAAAGAGTCAGCTATATCATTTTGCTCAGGAGTGAGTGAATGGTCTCTTTTATTAACCTACAGAAAGGGATGGGGTAACTCAGCGGTCACAGCTCTCCATAGATCAACCAAGCACAGTAAAAATAAAAGACTTTATTGGATCAAAAATATGACATCAGCAGGGAGTAAGTACACTCTGACGCGTTTCATCCTGAAGCAAGGACTTTACTTTGATGAAGTCCTTGCTTCAGGACGAAATGCGTCAGAGTGTGCTTACTCTCTGATGATGTCATATTTTTGATCCAATAAATTCTTTTATTTTTACTGCGCTTGGTTGATCTATGGAGAGCTGTGACCGCCGAGTTACCCCATCCCTTTCTGTACACTAATCATGGGCAGGAGCACGCCATCACAACAAGCAGCATGGAACAAACGCCGCCTTCTATCAGCAACACCCGGCAGTCTGCACTTCTCACTGTGAGTACTTGCCAGCTGATCCATTCATCGTGGGACACGGGGTGTAGGTGAGGCTAGCATTTACTGGTTTCTGTGACTTACTCTGTAGCACTTCTCTGACGTGCCTCTTTGTACTTCTACCAGCTTATGCGTTATAGCCCCCCATCCTGAGTTAGTTCGGTTATATATGGAGGATTAACAGTTTATCAAGCTATTATATCCATGACGCTGTTGTTCTTATCTCTCTGCTCTATGGACTAAAAAGTTTACCTGCTCAGCTTGCAGCATCAGGCATTCGGGGTTCATTCCCTGTTTTTTCTTTCTTTTATTAACCTGACAGCTTCCTTTGGGAATCTGTATTCTTTCTGTGGAACAGGAACAATACCAGTCATGTCTACCAAGGACATACTTGAAAACGAGAGGTAACTCTCAATGTATTATATCCTGGTAAAACATTTTTATAAAATAAATGAAATAAAGGTGTCAACTCTACCACAGTCATGTTTATGCACCGCAAATGCTTCACAGTGTGTCTCAAGCACAGACTCTAACAGATGCTTGTCCTGATGAGTGGCAATAATCTGAAATAAATCATATTCAGCATTGTTAGGTTTTATGGCAGAGATTGAATGTGAGTCTGGAATAACTACCATCCTGTCATCTGTGCTGGGGACAGTCTGAAAAAGTAGAATGTTATTCAAATCCAGCAAACATTCATTGGGAACCAGAAAATCAGACCCAAGTTGCCCAGGTTCATTTGGGAGAGGCATTAGTGCTACAGGATGTGTAACTGGCATGTCCTCAATTTGAATTTTCTCATGCATGTCAATGGTTAATTGTAAGACTTGCCCTTGGACATTTGAATTTCTAACTCCAAGTAACTCACATCTCTGCTGGACACTGACTGCATGTGATTTGATGTGTTCCTCTGACTTTAATTTGCCAATGAATCAGCTACCCCCATAAGTGTTTTTAAGTGTTGTGTGGGGTACGTACTATTGGGGGCAAGGTGTATGGCTTTACCTGCACTATCAAACCCTAATAGTGTTTGATTCCCCTCAGTAGAGGGGAATAGGCATGTTCTCACAGAGACAGGAGTTGTTCCTGTATCTAGCTCTCTGGAATCTTGATTAACCATATCCTCCTGTGGCCTGTGCATCAATTATTTTCCCCATGTCAATGGGTAAATGAAGATTTGATTCAGTAGAATCCTCTTCCCAAATATCTCCATGCTCACTACACATAGGATCCCAATCCTCTATTTCATATGCATATGTGGGATCAGATGCACTATATCCTAATCTGTCTGCTATGGCTTTCTGTCTTTTCAATATTGAGATTGTTTGCAGCAGCTGAAATTGTTTTTGTTTTCACGTGGCATGATCAATACATTTGCCCTTTTTCAGTTCAGTAGCTTGATCTTGAATTACTTTGTAAGCACTTATGTGATCTCTTTCAGTTTCTACATTAATTAATGTCTGCTTACAATAAATTACCTCTTTTTGGGTAATTTTATTATTTTTGTAATTTTCCACTTGTTAGGACCTTACAACTTCATTAAGAGTTGTTAGTCTTGACTTGATTTTCCAATTTGTCAATCTATTTTTCATAATTTATATTTTGGGCTTTACAATTTTGAAGTGCTATTTCAAAATGTTCCATTTTGGCATTCATTGTCAAGCATGCGGCATACATACTTGCAACAGCTTTGCCCATCAATGTTTTACTTTTCTTTGAGCTCCTTAGCTCTTGATGAAATATTTCCTGGAAATGTGTCCAAGGATTATTTTGAAATTTAGTATCACATGCAAAGTCTGAACTTGTATGCTTTGTGATATAAGCTGCTACAAAACTGTCTAAACTAGAGACTGTAGCCATTTTTGTAATTTTTTCATAAAAATTACTTTCCCCTTTACTGTATGTCCTCCCCACAAGTTGCCGGCTCTTAGTGGTTAATCCAATATACTTTTCTATCATTAGAATTAGTTTTTTTTCTTTAAAATATATATTAGTGGTGTATCCTCCCTCTTATGTTCGTTAGTCTTAAGAGTTCTTCCAATACCCACTATACAAATAAGCTTATTATTAGTACAGGTAAACCCCGTTATAACGCGGTCCTCGGGGTCCACCCCGAGACCACCGCGTTAGTAATGGGGTCGCGCTAATTTTTTTTAAAAATGGCCGCCGCGCGCCTGATCGGGAGGGAGGGAGTGAGGAGGGAAGGAAGGAAGAGGTGGCCGGAAGCCCTACACGTCCCCTAGCAACGGCAGGGCAACCTGCTCCTTACCTCACACCACGGCGGAGAGAGAGACACTTGGGGGGAGAGCATGGGGGGATAGAGATGTGTGTATGCTGCCTGTGTGTGTCCTGTGTGCAGGGCCTCTTGTCCCGGGCCCAATGAGTAATGGGAAAGGTGCCAGACCCCTGTCAGCAAAACTAATCTGTCCTGATCCGCAGAGCTGGCCTGTTGGAAGGTGTCCATTGAGATGCCTGTCCAGGCAGCATGCTGCAGACTGGTAGAAGGGAAGTTTCCGACAGGCACCTCCATGGCCACCTATCAGCAGTCAGCTCGGCAGGCCCCCTCCACAGGCCTCAGACAGGCCCCCTCAATCCTCCATGGGGCGCTCTCACAATCTCTCCTCTTCAAGTGTCCCTATCCCCCTCTCTCTCACATTTCCCCTCCCCCCCCCAGGCCCCCACACCTACCGGCCCTCCGCGGCATAGCCCACGCGGCCCTCCGAGTCACTGCCTGCTCCTCACTCACCCCCCCCTCCTCCCAACACCCCCCTTCCTCCTCTCGACACCCCCCTCCTCCCGACACCCCCCCCCCTCACTCCTCCTGATGCCAGCTCTGCTCCGATCTCAGCAGCCGACACCAAAGGTAGGGAGGGGGAGTGGGAGGTGTGGTGTAGTGTGCTGTGAGAGCTGTGTGCTGTGAGAGTGTGCTGTGAGTGCTGTGTGGTGTGTGAGCTGAGTGCTGTGAGAGCTGTGTGCTGTATGAGAGTGTGTGCAGTGGTGCAGTGAGTGAGTGCTGGGAGTGTGTGCAGTGTGCTGTGTGCAGTGTAGAGTGTGTGCAGTGAGTGCTGGGAGTGTGTGCTGTGAGCAGTGTGCAGTGTAGAGTGTGCAGTGAGTGCAGTGTAGAGTGTGAGCAGTGTAGAGTGTGTGCAGTGAGTGCTGGGAGCGTGTGCAGTGAGTGTGTGCTGGGAGTGTGTGCAGTGTGCTGTGTGCAGTGTGGAGTGTGTGGAGTGTGTGCAGTGTGGAGTGTGTGCAGTGTGGAGTGTGTGCAGTGTGGAGTGTGTGCAGTGTGGAGTGTGTGCAGTGTGGAGTGTGTGCAGTGTGGAGTGTGTGCAGTGTGGAGTGTGTGCAGTGTGGAGTGTGTGCAGTGTGGAGTGTGTGCAGTGTGGAGTGTGTGCAGTGTGGAGTGTGTGCAGTGTGGAGTGTGTGCAGTGTGGAGTGTGTGCAGTGTGGAGTGTGTGCAGTGTGGAGTGTGTGCAGTGTGGAGTGTGTGCAGTGTGGAGTGTGTGCAGTGTGGAGTGTGTGCAGTGTGGAGTGTGTGCAGTGTGGAGTGTGTGCAGTGTGGAGTGTGTGCAGTGTGGAGTGTGTGCAGTGTGGAGTGTGTGCAGTGTGGAGTGTGTGCAGTGTGGAGTGTGTGTGGAGTGTGTGTGGAGTGTGTGTGGAGTGTGTGTGCAGTGTGTGTGCAGTGTGTGTGCAGTGTGTGTGCAGTGTGTGTGCAGTGTGTGAGCAGTGTGCAAAAAAAAATTACATGTAAAAAAAATTTACATTTTTTTAAAACGGGAGCCACGTGAAAACCACGTTAAACCCGATTTCACGGTATAACGGGGCGTGCTATAACGGGGTTTACCTGTATATGTATTACCATGATTTTGTTGCTGGTAAGTGGCTGACTCAGCCTAAACCTTATCTATTTTATATTCATAGATCTAGGTGCTTATTTAAAACAATACCATCAATTTTGTGTCCCTTATCGTGGTCGCCAAATGTTACTGATAATGTCTAGCCTTATCCAGAAATAGAAATATAGATGTATTTATAACATATCCATCTATATGAGTATTGCTGGCTTATAAGAACTAACTAGCAAATATGTTTCTAGTCTTATCCATACATAAAAATATAGATGCATTTATAAGTTATCCATCTCTGGCTTATAAGAATTAATATAATAATACGGGCAAAACTATTACTTAAGGAAATAGATGTGTAGATATGTTCCAATAGGATACACATCCACATAGGCACACCGTGGTTTATGAGAGTTATTGACATGATAGAGATGGTTTCAATCAAATAAACAGCAATTTATTAGAACAGCAACAAAATATAACAATGACACAAATATAATACATTACATTAAATGTTACATTAAATATAAACTAATTATACTTCTTTATAAGGTTTGTACTTATTACAGGCCTAATAAAACAATACAGTTCATCCTATCTAACAATACATTGATATAAAACACAGATATATATATACAGATTTACAAGTGCACAAGAATTATGATCATAATTATCTTAAATGATGTCTATTGGAATTCCAATAGGACTTCCTGAGCTCTCCCTCCAAAACTCTTCTCTCCTTTTCCCCTCCTAATTAACTAATACCCCATCTGTGGTTTAAATGTGTTCCTAAACGCATTGATCAACATGTAGTGCGATTTCTGATTGGTTGAGGAAATATGCTCAACCTAAATTATGTGTGTTTCTTTGAAGTTGATGGGACAACCTAGTAATACCTGATCTATCATATGATGGCAATAAATGGTGGACAGGTCAAAGGTCCCGTAGTTTGATCTCTGTGCGGAATGTGTATTTGTTTCCCTTGGGGTCTAAATGTTAACTCAGGAAACACAGGTCTTGTTTTGAAGTCCCTGATAATAAACAAAGAATGTTCATCAGGGTGGGAAGTAAATAAAAATTCTGTTTGTCAATTCTCTCACTTCTTGCATCTCAATTGAATGTGTATCCAGGTGCAGATATCTACTTCAAAGACAGTTTGTGATTCCTGCACAAAAGCAATTATCTTGGGTAATACCTATTATATATAGCATGTACTGTCTTTAAAGTGGTTCTCCAATCCTTTCTGTCATTTAAACACCACAGTGGGTTTAATCTGCAGAAATTCATACACAACTATTGGTACTTATTTAAAAATAAAATGTAAGAATATGATATTTAATAATGTTTGTTTTGGGGAAACTGCCTATTAATTACATTTCCTGGAAAGCAAACTCAGAAAATGCTCTTGCGTTTTGATTGTTTGTTCAAGGAATACTTTCAAAGTGGTTTTGAACACTTTTTTTCAGACTCCCCAGCTTTGCATTGTTCTAGGAATAACCCAGAAATACAGTAATCTATTTGTTTATGTAATGTATTCTTAAATACATTCTCATAATTGTTAATTCCTTTGTCATTCCTAAAATCTGGTTGTGGTTGATGCTTACTAGGGAGCAGGTTGGACTACTTTTTCTGTACCAGAAAGATTAGTAAATTAGTGGTTTTTATTTATTTATAGTGATTGTTCTTTTTTATATGGGCTTATTGATTCAACCTGCCAGAGCTCTCATTTCACCAAAATAAAAGGAAAGGGATACATTCCTTCCTTAGTTATAGTTTTTTCACTTTACAGCCGCACAGCTTCCAGAAATGTGGTTAAATAAGTTTTGTTGTGCCTCAATTCTAGGACTCAAAGCTGGTATCTAGACTATGATTTCTTATTCTGGGCTTTGGGAGGTTTCCTATAGTTTAACTGTGTTCAAATTTCTCATTGCTCTTGGTGAAGGGTAGATTCGTTGTAGATTGTGATACCTTCAAGGAAATCAATAGAACAGTTCATCATAGGTGGAATTATAATGAACAGTTTTTTTAACTCATAATGCTCTTTCTCAAATGTAGATTATGCTTTCCCCCACCGCCTTGCCGGTTCACCACTTTTCAGCTTTGAATGGAGAGTAGAAGATGATTGGAGCCTGTTGCACAGTTCCATGTCTAGTTTTGAAGGCTCAATCTAGTTCCTAGCTATTTTTGCCCAGATATGGTATAGACCTGATAATGGAGTAAATATGGGGTGCTCTCAAGGAGTATAAATTGAACTTAGTGTAGAGACCTCAGGTTAGTATATCAGAGCAAGTGACATAGCTGTGTACTATATACTTATATGTATAGTGAGACGGCCATCTACATTAAAAAAAAAAAAAACAGGTATATTACATGATAGAAAAGGAAAAGAGAAGTGAGAGACCTAGTTTTACAATGTCATATCTCATATGGTATTCGATTTATAAATTACATTGTAAACTGTTATAATAATTGCCTTTTTACATAGTTACATAGTAGATGAGGTTGAAAAAAGACATAGGTCCATCAAGTTCAACCTATGCTAAATTTAGACGACAGATACTTTATCCTATTTCCCTCCCTACTTACAGTAAATTGATCCACAGGAAGGAAAACAAAAACCCCAGTGAAATATCATCCAATAATAATAAAAAGGGGAAAAATAAATTTGTTCCTAAATCAAAGAATTGGCAATCGGATTACTCCCTGGATCAACATCATTCCCATGTTTACTTATTTGTTATATCCCTGTATACCTTTCCTTTCTAAAAAATATGTCCTTTTTTTTTTAACAAATCTATTGTATCTGCCATCACAGTCTCCATGGGTAATAAATTCCACATTTTAACTGCCCTTACTGTAAAGAACCCTTTCCTTTGTTGCTGGTGACATCTCCTTTCCTCCAACCTTAAGTTATGACCCTGTGTCCTTTGTACTGCCCTTGGCATGAATAGTTATTTTGAAAGGTCCTTGTTCTGTCCTCAAATATATTTGTATATAGTTATCATATCCCCTCTTAGATGCCTCTTTTGTAATGTAAATAAATCTAATTTAGCTAGCCTCTCCTCATAAGTTAGATTGTTCTTCACCTTTATTAATTTGGTGGCTCTTCTCTGCATTTTCTCTAGTTCCATGATGTATTTTCTAAGGAGCGGTGCCCAAAATTGTACTCCATATTCAAGGTGTGGTCTTACTAATGCTTTATAAAGGGGCATAATTATGTTTACTTCCCTTCTACCCATTGCCCGTTTAATGCAAGATCTTGTTTGCCTTTGCAGCTACTGCATGACTTTGGGCACTATTGCTAAGCCTGCTGTCTACAAGCACTCCTAAATCCTTCTCCGTCAAGGATTCCCCCAATTTATCCCCATTTAATTAGTAAGTTGCCTGTTTATTCTTGTTTCCCTAATGCATAACCTTACATTTATCTGGATTACACCTCATCTGCCATTTACCTGTCCAAGTTTCCAGTCTCTCCAGGTCCTTCTGGAGAGAAATTACATCCTGGTCTGATTCTACTACCTTACACAATTTAGTGTCATTAGCAAAGATGGAGACTTTTCTCTCTCTGCCAACCTCAAGGTCATTAATAAACACGTTTAAAAGCAGGGGTCCCAGTACCGATCCCAGAGGTACTCCCCTCACAACTTTAGCCCAACCTGAACAATTCAATTTATGACCAACTCTGTTGTCTGTCTTTCAACCAGTTTTCAATCCAGGTGCAAATATTTTTCCGAGTCCAATTTGCTTTATTTTGTACTCTAACCTCTTTTTAGTTTGAGACAGCCTGAACTAAGTTGCTTTTTTTTTTCAGTTTAAAATGACTGACTCTCTAGCTAGAAATTATGTGACTTGTAGGAAATATTTATAACATCGCACAATTTCTTGTCGATAAGTTCACTAGTGCTTTATACGTGCAATTCTAGCACATGCCAGCTCATTAAAATAGTTGTCACTATCACCTGCCATTACAAATTATGCCTAAAAATGCTATTTCTGTATGTATCCAGTGCAAATAGTAACCGTACAGTAGATATCTGGGGTTACATAGTGTAGGGTCTTAAACAGTCATAGTAACCTCTTGCGTGCCAGAGGGGCTGGCTAAATTGGTTAGTCTGTTTCTAAGGATATTAATCCCAATATTCTGAAGGGTTAGCATTTCTAGTATTGAAGGAATACACATCTCTGCCAATTAACCATTAGAGTACCGAAGGGGCCACAGCACAAGTCCCACGGCCCCTTCAGCACTTGCGATCACATGATTACTGATGTTGGATATACATATACATACAGTGTGTGTGTGTGTATATATATATATATGTATACACACACAGTCTGCATACACACCTCTAATTAAGGGTATTCACAAGACCATGCAATATACTCTAAATAATAGAGAATTGTCGGTGCTCAGAGTCAAAGATAATTGTAACACAAACAAGACAAAAAATAGTCTCAGAAACGAGCACTCCGAATATACACTGGAGAAATTACAAACTTAAATGTCTACACTTATAACATGTTAAAAACATATAAAACCAGACAGGGGGGGGGGGCGGGACCCTCAAACACAGCGTGCGTATATATCAAAATTGACAGGCTGGCTTGCTGCACCATCACCCTAAATAGAAGTTGGTGCCATAAGATATATTATACAAACCTAGGGAAAATATATATAATATATTCCCAAGTATGCCAGACCACCCGTTCATCAGTATAATCAACAGACCTGAGGACTTTTTTTTATTGTATTTATTTAATATAATTTTAATTGTTCTTTTTGATTCATATTAGTCCACTAATTATGACGTTGCCATTTTTTCTATCCCATTATATTAGGACACATTATTCATTATTACAACAAATACGCAATACATATTCTGTTTTTTACATACATTGTATTGTATGTCTTTATTTATATAGTGCCATTAATGTACATAGCGCTTCACAGTAGTAATACACGTGGTAATCAAATAAATAACAGATAATATAAATAACAGATCATGGGAATAAGTGCTTCAGACATATATATGATATATATGTTAAATTGTCTTTTATAACATTAATTTTGATGTATTAGTTTAATTATTTTTCTTATATGATTGTTGACAAGTTAATGTTGTTGTTGTTGCTTTTTAGACATTGTCTAAATTATTCACATATAGAATTATTATGCACTAGTCACTCAATATTTTGTTTTATTTCATCTTTTGTTGCACCATTTGACACTGTCGCATATTTATAGTATCATTTCTACAGATGTTATCATTTTTAATTTCCTTGATTGCTTATTTTTCTATCAACCTAACCGGTTGTTCTGAGTGTGCCTTAAATAGATCACTGGCACACCCACCTGGTATGGCCCTGATGAAGTCGGCGTCACAGCTGACGAAACACGTTGGGTGTACGTCATCACGCTGACGCCAGATCAGCTGTGTGAGGAGTTCTCGCTAGAGGAATAGAGGGCTGGTAAGAGTCTTTTTTTTCTCTGGAGTTGTTCCCGTGGAGGATGTGACGGACACACAATTCATTCCTGCTGTTTGGTACACATTATATTCTGGATGGAGATCCACGGCGCCACCTTACAGTTGCGAACACAACACTCCATGTGGTATGGTATTCTGGCTTGCAAAGCTTCAGCGTCAGGAGATTGCTTTTACACACTTGGGCTCCCGAATCATCTCCATTTGCTTGCGGAGGTTCCAGCTGATGGGTACGCGATTTACGTAATTCCCGAATCAGCACAGGGATTCCCCTCTTCAGGAGTATGAGGGCCAGTAAAATCTGCACTACTGATGAGCATTTGGATCTGCCTAAAAACTGCTGGACTGGAAATCTAATTTATCATAGATTTTTTACTGGAGAATTTGTCTGCTGTATTTACACGACGTTTACAGCATAGACTGGGTAGGAATATAAATGTTTGTAATTGTGTCAATCACCTACACCTGCTACTGCCATTAGTTCACTGTGTTTGTAGTTGTCTGTCTCCTTTAATTGCACCCATTGGCCTAACATGCTTTTTCCAAGCTACAGTAAGCAAGATGTTTTCCAGGACCATCGAAACTATCGTACTACACTTAGTATCCAAATCCTGCACTATTTACATTGACAAAAATAATTTATTTAAGTGGTATGGAAAACATATATACCTGTAAGACTTAATTCCAATAATATATAATAATTATTATAATTTTCTGTTCCTCATTTCATGGCCCTTAGCACCAATGGGTTAATCGCATCCCCCTAGCTAAAGGTAGGATATCCTCCCAAAGTCTCACTTTGCTTTTTATATAAGGCTCTTTTTTTCCTACATGCTGAGAGGAAATGTTTTTATTTTATAGGAACATTTGCCATACTGGTCATGCAGTCAATCCAGGGGGTTCTCTCTGCCTCTCTCCCCCCTGAAGAACCTGTGTCGGCTCCCTCACGGGTTTCAAATCTGGAGGGACCTCTAAGTGGCCAGGTCTGTGCCTGTTTTCCCTTTATCAGGAAGGGCCTTGAGTGAGCTATGCTCGCTGCCATACTGCTTATATTCTTGAACCTCTCAATTGGCACCAAACAAGCTACTCCCAGTCCCTGATACTTGCGGATGTGCACACTGCCTCCCTACCCAAATGGAGGCAGCTTTTCTTATAGAAGAGGAGGACTGGCAGATACAGGATGTGAAGTCAGATACAGGAAGTGACATACTGTACAGGGATGTTATCACGGAAGCATATAGATGGGAATGGATTATGCAACAATGTCTGACTGCAGCCCTGTAGCTGCTACCAGGAACCACAGAACAGCATGCTGCCAAATGGCCACTCCCCAAGCCTGCTTGGTAAGTTCTTTTAGTTTACCATTCTTTATTAAAAGAGAGAGCACAGGATATTTGTCTGTCTGGAATTTTCCCTTAAGATCTGCCAGCCCTTCTGCAGGAGAGGGTACTTCTAAGATTACTGTGAAAAATGTTATACCAAGGAAGAAAGGGACTAAAAAGTCCAAGATATGTGCACCATGTGACAAACCTGCACTGGATTAGAAAAAAAAACATGTACGGAATGCCTTAAGTCAGTACCTTCAGAACTTTCTGATCAAATTTTTCAATTGGATGAAATCCACAGTTTCCTAAAGTGTTCAGGAAGCCACTACCGAAGTTATGGGGAAGTTATCTAAAAGATTTACATCCCAGACAAGCCTAGATAAGCAGATGGATCTGGCATCTGCAGACCCAGATAATTTCCAGGAATCTAAAAGAGAATAAATTTGCTCTTTAGAAGAGGAAGACCGAGAACAGGAATCCAGGTTTGGTGTGGAATTCGTTCCCCCTCGTACACAGGCAATGAAGGAAGCTCTGGATATGCGAGGAGGTAAAAGATTCCAAAATTAAAGACCCTTTTTTCATGGGACCCCAATAAAAGCCTTAACCTTCCTGGTCCATAAGGTCATCAAATAAATTATAACCACAGAATGAGCACAGCCAGATAAGAAAGTTCTCAATGACACTTTTTCTGAGCAGGAATCAAGAACCTGGGAGATTCCACCAAATGCCTTTTCCAGAATTGGAAAGATGCCATTGATAGGAGGATGGAGAACATGCTTTAAAAAAGCAGGAGCCGCTGGCAAGCTCTCCATAGCCACCGCTACATTAGCAAGAGCATTAAGAATCTGGATTGTCAACATTGAAGAAGCACTAGAAAAAGGGGTCAGAAGAAAGGCCATTAAGGAGGCCATGGCAGAGGTCAGTCTAGCAATGGACTATATCTGCGAGGCTTTGTTTGATTCCATCAAGAAAGCTACCAGATGACTTTCACTGGTAGTGACTGAAAGAAGAGCATTGTAGCTCAGACCTTTGCGGACTCATCGTCAAAGTACAAACTATGT
Organism: Ascaphus truei; assembly: GCF_040206685.1. NCBI lineage: Eukaryota > Metazoa > Chordata > Amphibia > Anura > Ascaphidae > Ascaphus > Ascaphus truei. Next base: position 130,348,361 of record NC_134485.1, read on the forward strand.
ACCATCCCCTTTGAAGGAGAACTTTGGGAAAGGTTTGAATGCCATCATCGTCAGATCATTGGGGTGTCTACCACAAGAAAAGCTTATGAGAAGATTCTGCTGGAACACTTTTCAATCGGATATGCCTTGAGTGATTCAATATCCTACAAGCTAGCTAGGCAGTAGACAAGACAGCCCACCTTGACTGGAAGACACAATAATATTAGTTACTTTCCGAGGAAGAGGAAATCCATTTAGGGGTATAACTAGATTTGCATGAGGCAGCGGGTTTCACCACTCCCAGTTGGAGGAATATTGGGTGTTTGGAGCAGTGTGTCCCACTCTATTTTAGACAAATGGGTTCTGGAATTATTAATCTTCAGAGGTTATCTCTTAGAATTCAACAAGTACCCACAAAAATGTACCTTTATGCTATCAAAAGACCCAAAGAATACGTCAAGGGACAATATTTGGTGGAAAATGTAAGCTCTCTCCCAAACAACAAGGTGATAGAAGAGGCTCCAATATCCCAAAGAGAAAAAGGAGTCTATTGAATCATCTTTCTCACCCCGGAAAGAACAGGATGCTATCGGGCCTTTCTGGATCTAAGAACATCAATCACTTTCTGAAAATAAGGAGCTTCAAAATAGTCTCTGAGATCCATCATATCAGCAGGGGAGCAAGGGGAATGGTTGGCTTAAAAAGACCTGAAGGATGCCTGTTTCCACATTCTAATCACAGAAACCCCCATAAAATATCTAATATTTGCAACAGCCCAGGGGCATTTTCAGCTTAAAGCTATGACCTTTGGTCTAGCCATGGCTCTCAGAACCTTTACAAAGTTGTTGGTACCACTTACAACAGAAAACAAGGTATCCATACCTCGACTTACTAATAAAGGCTCAGTCAAGACGTAAAGTGCTTTATGTATGTATGTTTATCTTTATTTATATAGTGCCATCAATGTACATAGCGCTTTACAGCAGTAAAACGTGACATACAGTAATACATTTTGGTGGTAGAGGGCTGTTGATACAAAAGGGGTTGGAAGAAGGCACCTTTGGGCAGAATGCACAAGTCAGGCAGGCGGATAGCAAGACATTAGGGCTAGAGTTGTATATAGGTTTAAAAGCGAGGAGAATTTTGTAAATAATGCAGGTGCTATGAGACAAATTGTACTGTAGGAGAGAGTGAAGCGATACTAGCTGGAGCGTTGAGGATAGAGAGTAGGGGAGACAGGTGAGAAGCAGGAAGGCCAGGCATTAGATGGTTACAATAGTCGAGGAGAGAGAGAATGAGGGCCTGTGTTAGAGTTTTAGCAGTAAAGCGACAGAGGAAAGGTCTTAGCTTTGCAATGGTATGGAGGAAACATTGACAGGTTTTAGCTACATTGGGAAATGTGAGGAGAATGTGAAGGGAGGAGTCAAATGTGACACCTAGGCAGCGTGCTTGTGATACTGGGTGTAAAGTATCTGTTGTCTAAATTTAACATAGGTTGAACTTGATGGACGTACGTCTTTTTTCAACCTCATCTACTATGTAACTATGATAGTACTGCAATAGAAAAGGGGGCAGTAGGACCAGGCTTGGAAGGAAGTATGAGGAGCTCCATCTTTGACATGTTAAGTTTAAGTCGGTGGAGGGCTATCCAGGATAATGTAGTGGAGAGACATTCAGAAATATTGGTCTGTACAGCGGGTGTAAGATCAGGGGTTGGAAGGTAAGTTTTTTTGAGTAAAAATATAACTGTTGCATGCTTGGAGGTGGTGAGAGGTGGAAAAGGTACCAGAGCGAGGGAGGAGTTGAAAATGTGTGAGTTAAGGGATTAGAGTAGGAGCAAGAGATGGGAGGGAATGGGGTCGAGGGCAAGTGGTAGGAGATCAAATCAGCAGTGACACTTTCTTCTCGATGACAGAGGGAAAATAGTTAAGCAAGCCAGGAGGAGAGTAATAAAGAGGTACTTTTGAATATGCGGAGGATACAAAGGGGCCTTGATGAATGGAATCCACCTTTGTCTTGAAATAGTAAAGTCTTGAGGTGAAATGGAGGGAAGAAAGACAGGTAACAGACGGTGGTCTGAGTAGAGTCAAAGGCTGCGTTTATAGTACTGGCTACGGTGACTGTGACATTGCACAGCGCCATAGCAAATACATGCAGTCAGTTGCGGGTGTCCATAGTGGGCACGACGGCTGATGTCACGCGGTCGCGATCGCTGGAAGTCAGCGGCAGGTGAGCAGCTTAGCCACTGAGGGCAAACCACTCACTACCACGCCTTCGCCATGCCCTCCGGTCGCCCTCTCCTGTCTCCTGCACCAGAGTGCAAGAACCGCTGTAGCGACGGATGACGACGTCACGCGGTCGCGTCTCCGTAGCCTTTACTATAAATGCAGCCAAAGAAAGTAGGGGGAGTTTGACTAGTGAGTGTGCATTAGTGAAGAAAAGTAGGATTGCTTAGCCTTGGAGAGGGCATTGTTGAAACAGGATAGGATACATTTGTAGTGAAGGAAGTCTGCAAGAGTATGAGATTTTCCTTTAGATGCGTTCAGAGGAGTGAGTGCTGGAGCGGAGCATGCGTGTATGATAGTTTAGTCGAGGTCTGGTGTTAGAAGGGTGAGAACTGCAGAGAGAGGGGCATTTAGATCTAGAGGAGGATAGGGCAGAGTTGTAGTTAATGATAAGGTTGTCTGTGTCAGTAGCGCAGATGAGAGGGAGGAGCACAAAGTGGAGTCAAGTCGGTAGTGGAACTCCGGGTAGATGGAGATGAAGAGGAGAACTAATAAAGAGTAAATGAGAAGGGATGATGGTCAGAGAGAAGAGTGGGGGATATGGAGAGAAGTTTTTGCGAAAACCAGGTTCAGGTAGAAGCCATGCTGGTGGGTGCTGGCTGCAGTCCATTGGTGAAGGCCAAAAGAAATTATAGAGAAAGCAAGATGCCCAAGGGAGAGTGTGGTCATCAGTATGGCAGTTGAAGTACCCAAAGAGGAGGGGTGTTAGAGGCGAGAAAGAAGGAGAGCCAGGATTCAAAGTCTGAGCAACAGAGAGAATGGGGATGAGAAGAGGTTGATGAGTGATAGATGACCGCCACCTGGAGAGGCAGAGGAGAAAAAAACTAGAGGAAAAGAAAGTGAGGAAGGTATCAAAAGGATCAGTAGTGGCAGATTAAGGAGATGAGGAGCCCCATGCTCCCACCCCTGCCATCAGGGTTCAGAGTGTGGGAGAAAGAAAGAGCACCAAAAGAGAGGGCAGGCTCCAGTGCAGAGTCAGACTGAGCCCAAAAGAGAGCATGTGCACACAGAAATGTGTTAGAAAGGGAACATGTATTCCAAAGGGCACAGGAGATTGGGAGTTTGACGGGGGATTGGTAGGAGGCTAGAGGGGTTTTCACCACAAGGAGGGCAAGTTGGATGTGGCTGACAAGGAAGAGAAATGTAGAAATAAGACAGGGACCAGGATTGGGAAAGATCCCCACAAACAAGGAGGAGAAACATGGAATGAAAATGTGTGAGGTGGATTTGTAGTGATGTTTTCTTGTTCAGGGTGTATTGCTTAGTAGTGTCAAAGGGTGCAAGAAGGAAGGAGAGATGGAGATATATGAATGGAGTTAGAAGAATTGGGATGGTAGAAAGAAAAGTACATCTTGGAGAGAAGTGATGTAACAGCAAATATAAATAGTAGAGGAGACATAGCAGTAATAGTAGTGCTAGTTTAATGTTGAGACCTGGTTGAGGACTGGACACTGAAAATGAAGGTAGGATTAGGGTAAAGAGCAAAATTAGAGAAATTAATAAATGATGTATGGTGATGCTCTAGAATATTGCTAGAAGAGTGCTACAGTATGTCTTCTTGAGTCTTTGATTGAAGAATTGATTGATTGAGGAAGTCTTCTTGTCCAACTCTGTTTGACTCCATAATACTGTAACTCCATGCCACTTACAAATAGGACACCTGTGTGCAGGACATTGCAACCCCTTAATCTAGAGCAGGTGAAGAAATACTTGATAAATTATGGCTGGGTAATCAACACAGAAAAGAGTCAGATGACTCCTTAACAAGAGTTAAGATTTTGGGGTGTCAAGGTTTTTTTACGAATGCTGGAAAAGTGGTTCTTCTCCACGACAAAGGAAGCCATATATTTTGTCAGGTTGAATTCAAAGCAGTATACTTGAGAATGCAATCTATTTCACTGCAATTGCCTAACTAAATAACGAAGAGGGTACCAGAAGCCTAATAATGCGTCGAGAGGTAAGACCTATTCTGCTTTGGGCAGAGGAAAATTTGGCTACTATTTCAGCAGTTCATGTTCCAGGAAAACACATCTTAACCGGTTATCGAAGTAGAAAACATTTTTCCACAGGAGAGTGGGAAATAAAACAAGTTTCTTCAACAATATCATTGCCAGATGGGGAAAGTCTCAGACCTGATGGCGACCGAAACAGAAAAATCAGAACCTTCTGCACAAGCGTTTTCCATCCGCAGTCTTTTATGACCGATGCCCTCTCATTCTGTTGGGACCTAACAGTGGCTTCTCTCTGCCCTTCATTCCAAAAGTTTTAAAGTAAATAAGAGAAAAGACAGAGGTGATTATAATCCTTCCTTTCTGGCCGAGAAGGGTCTGGTTTCCTTTTGTTAATAAATATGGCGAAATATCAACCCTGGCAGTAAAGTCTTCTATGACAAAAGCTGTGTTATCACTGAAACCAGGGACGTTGGCCCTGTCAGCATGGAGATTGACCAGGAGGCCAAACACGGACTAACTCTACATAAATAGTATATTATAGAATCTTAAAGGTGTTTTTAGAGTGATGTAAAACTACTGGAGTAGAGTTCCAAAATCTGTCTCTGGTTCAACTTCTGGATTTCATTCAAACTGGGCATGATTTAAGTTTAAACCTTCATTCCCTCTAAGATCTTTCAGATCTACAAAGTAGGAATTTTGCTGCGGCTTCCATTATTTTTACACTTCTTTCAGGTGGTGTAAAAGTGAAGAGATCTGCATCTTGTCTTTAAAGACATGACCAATAAGCCATTCAAGCCAGTGCAACAATTGTACAGGGTATGCTTTCAATCTAACCTTGAAAATGTTTTTTTTTTTTTTTATTATTATTATTAGCAGTAAACTCAGCCAGCCTTGTCCTGCATAGAGCCTTTCTTAGATTGTAATTCGGACAAAGCGATCCTCATACCAGTTTTTCAATTCCACCCCAAGGTGGTGTCAAGGCTTTCACCTTTTATTAAGGGTTTACTCTGCCATTCTTTCTAAAACCAAACAAATCTCAAAGATGAGAACTTTCAAAATCTAAATATAGTCAGATGCGTCAAAACGTACCCCTAGAAATACAGTGTCTTTCAGGAGGTCAGATCAGCTTTTCTTGTTAACTTCAGGCTTCAGAAAAGGCCAATGGTAGTAGGTAGAGCAAAGGAGCACAGCAACCGGAAATAATCCTGAATGAAAAAATAATTCAAGGGCAACTCCAACATAAAAATAAAGGGTATTTAATATATTGGCTCACAGGAAGGTGAAAAAAAAGAACGCACCAACACGTTTCATCCCGTGGGACTTTGTCAAGGTGTAATGGAGTAACACACAATCCTACCTATATAGCTGCCATTTCGCGCCAAAAGTCCTGCAGTGTGGCGTCGCGCATGCACACCAGAGACACTTCGCGTCGCTGTGACACCCCACCAGGTCTATCCGATCCATCCGGCGCATGAGATGACGTCACAAGTGCGTGTCCGTTTCTACAATGAAACGCAAGCACGCACCACCCCTGCTGGGCTAGAGGAGGCAATGGTGACATTTCAAAACAAAACTTTATTAGTATATATGAACAAGCACAAAACACATAGAAGCAAACATATAAAAATCAATTGAAAAGCCTAAGAACAAAGTGAGTGAATACAAAAAACGTGTTAACACATCACAAACAAAAAATAAACCTATAAGAGTGTATATGTATATATCTAATAATAGCACAACAACATAAAATGTATAAATGTGTCAATATATAAAATATAACATCAATGTTTTGTGAATACCAGTTTGTAACTTTCACCTATATAGGGAGCAAAGAAATAGTAAGATAAATTCATCTAATTCAAATCATATATAACATAAATATACCTGATACTAATGTATAGATAATAATAATAATATTTACCAATAAATATATATAATGTTATCTTTGAAGCCACATAAATGCTCACAAGGACTGTTCAGTGAAACACAAAACACAGATAAAATGAATATCATGAATGAAAGACATAGTAATTAATCCTTAATATACGACATAATCAAAATATCCTCAATGAATGATTGATCAAAGTTACTGAACCATGTCAGTCAAAGGAAATGGGAAAGGTCACAATCGATGTTCATATCGTGAGGCACCCTGGTCCGTAGTTTAAAGATCCAGAATGCTTCACGATGATCCAATTTTTTGGTCCTATTCCCTCCCCTAGGTAGGGGTGGAATGAACTCAATGCCCTGAAATCTGAAGTTTTTGGTTCCCCCTTGGGGACAATGAGTGAAGTGTTTGGGAACAGAGTGATTAAGATTTCCCTTAGAGATCAACCGCAGGTGCTCCATTATACGAACCTTAATGTTCCTAATTGTTCTTCCTACTGTACATATTGGCTACCACAAGAGATGAGGTAGACAACATAGGAAGAATTACAATTGATGAACGAGATAGTTTTATGTACTACTCGTTTTTTTTTTTAAATAAATGTTTCTGACACATGCATATTATTACAGATCTTGCACTTATTGCATGGAAAGGAGCCCTTGGGAAGAGTAGATTTCTTCTCTATTTCAGCAGGGGTGGCGCGTGCTTGCGTTCCATTGTAGACATGGACACGCGCTTGTGACGTCATCCCATGCGCCGGATGGATTGGATAGACCTGGGGGAGTCACAGCGATGCGAAGTGTCTCTGGTGTGCATGCGCGACGCCATACTGCAGGACTTTTGGCGCGAAATGGCAGCTGTATAGGTTGGATTGTGTGTTACTCCATTACACCTTGACAAAGTCCCACGGGACAAAACATGTTGGTGCGTTCTTTTTTTTTTTTTTCACCTTCCTGTGAGCTAATATATTAAATACCCTTTATTTTTATGTTGGAGTTGCCCTTGAATTATTTTTTCATTCAGGATTATTTCCGGTTGCTGTGCTCCTTTGCTCTACCTACTACCATTTGCTTCTACTCTTCAGGATTGCACGCCTTGGAACACTACAAACTACTGGACCATCAGGATACCCCCAAGGGCAGGTAGTGGGCATTAGCCCTTATATTTGTACCTTTGACCCTCATATTGGGGATGCTTATGTTTAAAGAGGGGTTTGTGCATTATTGACCATGGGCTGTGGTAGTCAAGCAGACTGACCGCTAGGTCTTTATTTGCCCCCTCCCCCCCCCTGTATTTGCTTATGAACATTATACTCTATGGATGAATAACAGTGTTCCTATTTGATGTCCTAATGACTGTGAATATATATAAATAGTAGACACACTGATATTGAGCACCATTTTCTTCACAAATTCGTTCAGAAAAGGCCAAGTAGTCTCAAAATTCTCAATAGGAAGATGGACAATTATCGTAATCAAGAAGGCATGTATAGTCCAAGGAGCCAAGTTACCAGTGAGACTTTCAAGCAGTGGCCACCTCTTGGGCGGCAAGATCACAGGCTTCTCTGGCAGACCTATGTAAGAAAAGAAAAAGGCAGGGCTAAATAATAGGCCCTTGAAGAGACTGCACACCACAGCAACTAAAATATAACCTTTAATTACAGACCTATGTAAGGCAGCAGTGTGGTCCTCAATGAACATCTTTATTAAGTTCTATAAATTGCACGTTCAAGCTTCTACAGAAACTATCTTTGCACGTAAACTATTACAAGCCGTAGTTTGAGACGTTTTATCTTTCTTTTCTGTTGTATCATGAAATGACCGTATTTTTGGGACAAATACACAGTGTCCGTCACTTATTATCTTGGTTATCACTTTGCTATATCCTGTTGGTGCCTACTGCTATTAATGAGGAACAGGGGAAAAAACATTTTCACTGTAAGTTTCTTGTGCTGGAGGAGTCTTGTGGCAGTACACACCACTTTCCCTCCCTAAGTATTTCTGAGAATGTAATTAATCAGATTTAGTTGTTTTTGCCATAGCCATACCTTTGTGAAAACAGATGGCTGCCATACATATGGGGGTGGAGGCTTATATAGGAAATGAGGATGTCCTACCTTCACCTAGGGGGATGAGGGCATGGGATAAACCCATTTGTGCATACTGAAAATTACGGTAAGATAAAGACAATTTTCTCTTTTAATGGTTGGAGATTCTCCTGCAAATATAAAAATGTGTACGTTATCATCAATACATACATTTGCACGACCTTATGAAACTGATGTGGTAGTGTTCTGTAAGCATTTAATAATGAGGGTACAGTAGGCTTTACTCATACTGAATTCTATTTTGTTATGTGACGTTTCTGTATACTGTACTTGTATGTTAGGATGAAAAGAGAGGAACGCAAATCCTATTTCTATTTTCTTTAAAGCAGCATTAACTACAAAATCCTATGTGTTTTTTTTAAATAAATCAATTGTGTAGTGTTAGATAATACTGCATCTGCTTCCCCCCCCCCCCCCACACACACACATTGTATGCCCTTTTTAAATGCATTTTAATGTAATAAGCTTAATTGGGTTGCTATAGCAACCACTTGGAAACCACAGCACTTCCTCTTCTGAAATAGAAAGGTGACAAAAATTCAACAATTTATGAGTCTAATCCAAAAAATGTTTTTTACTTTTAATTTGTCTTGTAAATTTGTTCTCTTATTAGTTGCATGTTTTTCTACATTGTTTTTGATCATTTTCATAATCTCACTTTATTTCTATAATACTAATGATTAGCATTAATTAACAATACAATTCTCTAAATGCTTCTGCATGAAAATACAAATCTACCTGCATTTAAAATGCTTTTTTATAGTTCATACTCCTTATCAACCAACCCTGGTATGTAGCTAATATTGACATTCCTTTTCTTTGTCTATTCCTACTTTTCCCATTAGATCCTCCAGCTACTACTCGACTTCCTACGATACCACAGACTCACTCAACTATTGCGATTGCAAGCTTAGCAACGGCATCAAAAAAGCTTAATTTTTCAGTATCAACTGTGGCATCAATGCAGGATGAAAATTTTGGCACCATTGTTGGCAGTGTAATAGGAGGAAGTCTTTTCTTGATACTTGTAATTGTGCTATCTGGAATAATCTACTATAAGAGAAAACAGACATTTCGTGGTGACTACTTTACGAAGAGCTACATTCCTCCATCAGATATGCAAAAAGAGTCACAAATAGATGTTCTCCAGCCTGAAGATCTTGATCCATTTGCTGAAGAAAAGAAAAAAAATGAAAATAGAACAAACGATCTTATCTATAATGAATATCTTCATGATATTGAAAACTCTGATTGGAACAATATAGGTAGCTATAACCGGTATCAAGAACAGTTTGATAGACCAATGAATGATTACGCTGATAAAAAAATGCCTACAGTACAAACTTATAATAAGAACTGTTTTAATGAAAATGAAGATGATTTGGTATCACATGTGGATGGATCAGTTATCTCCCGAAGAGAGTGGTATGTGTAGAAACTACTAGCAAAAAGACTTTATTGTGCATTCAGCTACGTGATTGTTTAGAATTGTTCTCTGATTTTTTTTTTTTTTTTTAATTATTATTTAAACCGAGAGAAGCCAATTATTGTTAATGTTCCTTTATTCTATCCTAAGACTGGATGTGTAAAATGTTGGTTTCTTACATCTACGCTGCTTTAAAATATGTAAAGGAACACTCCTTGATCATTTGACTATTAAAAGCTTGAATTCCTATTTTGAGTTTGGGATAATAAATAATATGTGCAGTTATTCCCACATGAGAGCAACATTTAATTTATAAAAAAAAAAAATATTTCTAAAATACCCCATCTCAATCAATAATGTTCTGCTTTGAAATATGTAAAAAGAAAGCCTCTTGCCCATTGACAATTACAGTATTTCACATATATTTGTTATTTAAGATTCAAATCCAAAAGATTACTCTAAAATCCAGCGCTACGTTCAATAATATAATTATTTTTGTCAAGTATTTTTTTTTTTAACTGTTTTCTATTTTTTCTACAACTGAGGTTAAGAGCTGTATCTATTGTATTTCAAATAAAAAATTGGTGTAAAGGCATTTAGCATTTCATGCTTCATACAATTTGTCATAATAATAATGTTATTTCATTTATCTTCAGATATTTTTTGTTGATTACACATTTCAATAAATAACACATTGTAATGTATTGGTGGTGTTAATGTAGCCAAGATACATTTTTTTCTGTTGTCTTCAGTCAGTGTTACATTGCATATTAATACATTATTTAAGATGTTAGATATAGTTAAACAAATGCCAGTGATTTGCAATATACCACAAAGTAATTGTTCATCATAGATTCCCTATAAAAATATCTTCCAAATGATTTCCATGTTATGTGGCTTGAAATCACGTCCTAAATACTTTGAGTATAAGCCTCATAATAGTCTATAAAGTAAAAAAGTTGAAATGTTGTGCTTGAAGTAAAGCAGGAATAGTAAAAAAAAAAAAATCTGTTCGTGATGAGATTAACATGTCCTCAACCAGTACAACCTCAAAATCTAGCTACTGTATGAAAATTGATCTCATACTGTAGAAATACTTATACATAAGACAAACTTGAATATGTTTGCTTCTAAATTTTCCATTTCACCATACAACTCTTAGTATACACTTAGAATAGTGCCTTGTTTTCATACATGAGAGAATTTTAATTATTTCTCTGGGGGGGGGGGGGTAAAACCTGCCTTAACTTATCTGACAGTGTTTGTTCATGTCCATATTTTTTACACATCTTTTATATGCTTATATATTTTTTTTAAAAAACAGGATTGAAAGTAAATTGTTCTATTTCTTATAATGGCTTGTTATAAAACAGTGATAACTGTTCATTAGAATGCTTATCTGTCATATTCTATTACTCCCAAAACAATGAAAAGCTGTCCAGACCTCACAAAGTCTATCTAATCTTTTTGCTACAGACATTTTTATTGCCAAGTATATACAGGTAGGCCTATTCATTTAACTGAGATACTGTAAGATCGCAAAATAACCCGATAAAGTAAAAGTTTGTTGTGACAAAAATCTGGTATTTTTGCAGTATTAAATAAGAATAATATATGCAAAAACATTGCTATTTAAACTCAATTGCATATCGTTTTGGTAACAAACCAGCTAAATTGTCATATTTTTTAACCTAGGGAAATCACTTAGAGGTGCTCACAGTACCATGATGATTTGACATAAACCACAAAAAAAAAAAAACACAGATTAGCATAATTATATTAACATTATGTTTTTTCTCCTTAACCTGTAAATGTTGGTAAAAAAAAAATTATAACTTAAAGTGGGTTAAATGTAACATGAGATCTCCCAGTGTAAACTAAAAGAAAAGTTACATTTTGGAATGTCAAAAATGATGTTACAAAGTAACCAGTCAAATAATTTAATAACATAATAAACATCACTAACATTGTTTAATGTGTTCAGTCGTGAAACTGCACTTTTTTCCCATTCTCTGCAAAATGGATAATGTACACAGTATTTCAATATTGACAGCATCTCCCATTATATACACAGGTAAACTAGCAATCTTACCTGCCTGTACGTGATAACAATGTGCAATTCCGATTTCTCCATTTATTGAATGTATGTACTGTATGTGAATACTTAATTTTGCGAGAATTTCCCATTTACTTGCAAATTTATATATCGCACAGAACTAAAAAGACAAAAAAAGCTACCTAAAAATAGTTGTTGCACTGTTTAGATGCAAAAAGTCTTGCATGAAAACAGCAAGGTCTGTTTTCGAACCGTGTCACCCTTTACAGCGTGAACATTTTCGCAGTTTAATAAATTGGCCCTTAGGCATTAAAGAGCTGCTTTACAATTGTCACGGGAGACTCCTGTGGCGGGTAGGATCTCGGTGGCCGGAACAGCAGGAAGCGAAGTAGGGGTCACAAGCAGGGGTCCGAGGCAGGCGGCAGGTAGCGAAGTCAGGAAACAAGCAGAGGTCCGAGGCAGGCGGCAGGTAGCGACGTCAGGTAACAAGCAGGGGTCCGAGGCAGGCGGCAGGTAGCGAAGTCAGGTAACAAGCAGAGGTCGGCAACGAGGAGACTGGAACAGGACAGGCGGGGCGGGACAGGGACTGAGAACAGGGAGCAGGGACTGAGACCGGGGAGCAGGAATAACCAGGGACAAGCCAGATTACTAGCAAGGACCTTTACTGTGAGCAGACTACAATACAGGTACAGGTACATAAACAGATCAGGATCAAAGACAGGCATGTGCATGGGAGTCTGACTTGAAGCAAAGGCAAAACCAACAGACAGGAAGCAAGCTATAAGGACAGAGACACGAGCAACAAGAAGACAGACAGACAGAGGAACCCAGAGCCAACAGAAGGCAGCAGCACACCCAGTGGACAAGGAAGCTATGGCTAGGCAGGAGGTCTAGGCAATCCTGACAACAATAAAGAATATTTTCCTGGGTCTTTTCTAACAAGGCTTTCATCTATGTGATACTTAACAAAAATGTATGTCTTTATTTCACTTATTACAATCATTGTAGATTCTCCAAAACAAAGAACCATTACAGCCTAACCATAGACTTGCCTGTTGTATTTTAAAACCATAAATCTAAAAATCTGTTCCAAGTGCTATTGCTTCGCCCTATCCTTTATTTCTCCTCAGAACTCATAATATTTGTTAGTTACTTGTCCCATTGCACATTCTCTTAAAATGTCAGTGCTCCGACCAATGTAAAAAATCTGTATAAGTGGAAGTAAGAACTGTGTGAAAATTACTCCTGTGGACTCACATTGTTTGGAGAATTCTGATTTGTGATCAGTCATTTGGTAGGGTTTAAGAATAATTTGTTTCCTGTGTTCAGATACTAAGTCATGTTTCCTTAGTTCTACCTAGTTTTGTAGAGAACACATAGTTGTTTCTCCTCACCTGGTCCTTGACCTCTCGCTTCTGGTGAATGGACAGAATCTCTGCAATACTAACCTCTGGGTCAGTTTCAATACTAATTTAAGTATAGGACCTCTCTCTATTTCCAGGGCTTATGTAGATTCACATGGAAATTTGTTGAGGTTTTCTACCTGGCTGTTTTACCTTGTAATTCACCTCCCCCATTATTTTGAGGATTTCATCCTAATCCTAACTAGACCTAACGATTTTTGTGGAAGATGGGAAATTGAAACCAATGACATTTTTTAAACCGGTTGATAGTAATAACTTCATTTTAATTAACAGTTGTCATCATCCCCATTGGGTGGAAAACATCCTGTATGTGCAGTTCAGACGGATAAAGAGGAACTGCACAGACAAGGAAATGTTCGAACCACAATTACAGATCCTCACGGAAAAATTCCTAGAGAGAAACTATAAAAAAGAACTAGTAAATGCAGCATTGATCAGAACACGTGAAATAGAGAGAAAATACATTATCCATAACAAAAAAAGGATAATACAGAAACACTGGCACCTAATCTGGAGCGATCCAATACTTAAGGATTCGGCTCCAGAGCATCCAGGTGTAATGTTCAAAAAATCCGAAAATGTAAAAATGAAGTTAGCACCAAGTGCACTGACAAAAGAAAGGCCTCAAAACAATTGGCTTAACAGAATTAAGGGTTTCTATGACTGCTTTAGTTGTAAGGTAGATTTAAAACCACGGATAAATTATGTTTTAAGTCTAACATTACAGGAGAAGCCTTCATGATTAATCAAGATATAACATGCAAATCAGATCATGTGATTTACCTTTTAGAGTGCCCGTGCAGCCTCCAATACATGGGCAAGACCACAAGACCAGTTCATACTGTATACGCATTTTAGAACATCTGAGTAACATCGAGAGAGGTTTTAACACACAGCGTCTCTAGACATTTTAGTGAACATCACCAGTGTGATGCTACTGGCCTTAAATATAAGGGGATTGAACAGGTCCCAACTCACTGGAGGGGGGGGGGGCAATAGGAGCACCCAGTTGACAAAAAAAGGAAACATTCTGGATGCATAAATTGAAAACTCTTAATACCCAACGGTCTAAATATCGACATAGAACTAGGTGTTTTTCTAGTGTAGGCATCAAGATTTATGGTACAAGCATTCTTCCTGCACCAGAGTAGAATTGATGCCACCCCCTTAGAACTACATCCTCTTAATATTAAGCTTTGAAGTTTTCTTGTGGAAATGTGGACCAAATCTTTCCAACAGTATCCCTCTTTCAACTTTTTATAGTCACATACTGTATTTACTGTTTTTGTTTTGTTTGTGGACTCAATTTTTATATTTTATATTAATATTTTTATATGAATACTTTTTATACAATATACTATTTAGATGTAAAAAAAAAAATTTAATTTTGCATTTCCATATTTTATATATACTGTATATACCTGTTGTTGTATTCCAACATCATCTGATCTTAATATCTTTTTTTTAATTGAGTATATATATATATATCTATATATATATATATAGATATATATATACAGGTAAACTCCGTTATAGCGCGGTCCTCGGGGGCCACCCGATCCAACCGTGCTAGACCCGGGGTCGTGCTAATTTTTTTTTAAAAATGGCTGCTGCGCGCCTGATCGGGAGGGAGGGAGTGAGGAGGGAAGGAAGAGGTGGCCAGAAGCCTTACACGTCCCCTAGCAACGGCGAGTCCAGCCGCAACCTGCTCCTTACCTCCGACCACTGGCATCCATTTCCTCCCCCCCCCCCAGGCTCCCACACCTACCGGCCCTCCGCGGCATAGCCCACGCAGCCCTCCGAGTCCCGGGCTGCGCATTTTTTTTTTTGCTGTGCACGGTGAGCGGGCGGCGCGCGAGAGGCATTGTGGAAACCATGGACCCATCTAGCCACAGTCTAGTGCTGCTTCAGCAGCTGAATATGCAGCGGGAGTTTGGTTTCCTTTGCGACTGCACAGTTGCTATTGGGGATGTGTATTTTAAAGCACACCGATCAGTACTTGCAGCCTTTTCAAACTACTTCCGGATGATCTTCATCCACCAATCCAGTGACTCAATCCAGTCCTCACTCACCCTCCTCCCGACACCCTCCCGACACCCTCCTCCCGACACCCCCCCCCCTCCTCCCGACACTCCCCCCTCCTCCCGACACCCCCCCCCCCTCCTCCTCCTGACAGCCCCCCTCCTCCTGATGCCAGCTCCGCTCCGATCTCAGCAGCCGACACCAAAGGTAGGGAGGGGGAGTGGGAGGTGTGGTGTAGTGTGCTGTGAGAGTGTGTTGTGAGTGCTGTGAGAGTGTGCTGTGCTGTGAGAGCTGAGTGCTGTGAGCAGTGTGCTGGGAGTGTGCTGTGAGCAGTGTGCAGTGAGATTGTGTGCAGTGAGAGTGTGTGCTGGGAGTGTGTGCTGTGTGCTGGGAGTGTATGCAGTGTGCTGTGTGCAGTGAGTGTGTGCAGTGTGCAGTGTGCAAAAAAATGTAAAAAAAAAAATTTAAATGTAAAAAAAACTTTTTTAAAACAGGAGCCATGTGAAAACCGTGTTATAACCAATTTCGCGTTATAACGGGTCGCGCTATAATGGGGTTTACCTGTATATATATCCAAAAACTAAATAGATGATACCGTTCTGTGGCTAACGAAATGCTTTTATTTGTGCGAACTTTCGAGATATACTGATCTCTTCTTCTGGCGATGTTAAAATGAATGAGGCAAGCAAAGAGTATACTTAAAAACAGTGTCTCTTGGAATGTTATCTGTGCTGGTCCTTCCCCCGGTGTGGATGAGATTTATGGCTAGAGGTGTTAAATGGTTCCTGAAAGTAAGTGATGTAAGAGCCCTATTATCTCTGGATCTGGCACACTTACCGAGAATATTTCTGGCTGGGTGGAGAGCATTCTAAAACCACTTGTCAGGAACACACCCAGCTATATCCAGGATACCACCGACCTGCTAAACAAACTGAATGCCATTGGCCCCCTCCCAACAGGAACACTACTAGCAACCATGGATGTAGAGTCACTTTATACAAACATCCCCCACGAGGATGGGATTTCAGCCTGCAGATACATTCTGGGACCGCAGGAGCTACTCACAGAGACAGTGACTAAATGCATCGAATTTATTCTGACCCATAACTACATCACATTTGGAAATGACACACCTCCAGACAACCGGGACCGCTATGGGTACTCGGATGGTGCCACAGTATGCCAATCTGTTCTGCGCAAAACTGGAAAGTGACTTTCTTTCCACCTGTCACTTGAAACCCCTTACATACCTTCGCTACATCGATGACATCCTCCTGATTTGGACCTCTGGCGAACAGGACCTCCTACAGTTCTATGACAACTTCAATACGTTCCACCCGACCATCAATATCAAACTCACCCATTCCCCGGATGAAGTACATTTCCTAGACACCACCATTACTATAAAGAACAACCAACTACAGACTTCTGTCTACCGCAAACCTACAGACAGAGCCAGCTATTTGAGGGACAACAGCTTCCACCCGACACACACCAAACATGCAACCATCTACAGTCAAGCCATACGCTACAACCGGATATGCTCCGACACAGCAGACAGAGACCAGCGGATTAAAGCCTTGAGATCAGATTTTATAAACCGTGGATATAACCACAGAATTGTAGACCAGCAAATTCACAAAGCCACCAGAATACCAAGAAGTGATCTCCTTGAATACAAACAGAAGGAGACAAGCGACAGGGTACCTTTGGTGGTCACATATATCCCACACCTAGGAGCCCTACGCAAGATCGCCAGGAAACTACAACCCATCCTCCAGGAAGATACAAGACTGCAACAGGTCTTCCCTGAAGCACCCTTATTATCATACAGACAACCTCATAATCTCAAGAATATTATGGTGAGGAGTAAAGTATTCAGCAGTACAACGGAATGCGGGACGAAACCATGCCAGGACCCAGGATGCAAAACCTGCGCAATGCTCTACACAGCGGACACAATACAAATACCACACAGGAATCGGGAATACAAAATCAGAGGAACGTTCACCTGTTCCTCCAGCAATGTCGTGTACCTCATCATGTGCATGAAATGCTCAGGAGGCTGCTACTACATAGGTGAGACGGGGCAGGGGCTAAACAAGAGAATGAACCTGCATCGCCACAGCATCACACGCGGAACAAGAGGCACTCCTGTCGGCGAACATTTCTCTGACTCTGGCCATAAGATGAACAATCTGAGGGTTGCCATACTCAAAGGTATTCTTTAAACACCGAAAGAGAGATGGTTGCATGAATACAAATTTATGCAACTATTCGGGACACTTAACGGTGGCCTAAACAGAGATCGAAATTTTATGAGTCATTACTGACACAAGTGAACTCTCTCCCCATGAGCGCTTAAGACCATGTATGTACATACTGTGCTATATGTATGCACACACAGCTGTCTCTTACACATACCAATACTCCTTGTTTTTCCATCCCTATACACCAATAGGGACCACATAGTATCCACACATACTTTTAGTTATGCTACTATCTCTCACATTTCCACACCTACCCACACCATTTATATTTACTCCCACTCCACACACCCCTTTTGTAAAGCACTGTATACACTGTGGGCTCTCCATTCATTTATATTCACACAGATATACACACACACTCTTACATCACTTACTTTCAGGAACCATTTAACACCTCTAGCCATAAATCTCCACCGGGAGAAGGAACAGCACAGATAACATTCCAAGAGACACTGTTTTTAAGTATACCCTTTGCTTGCCTCATTCATTTTAACATCGCCGGAAGAGATCAGTGTATCTCGAAAGCTCGCACAAATAAAAGCATTTTGTTAGCCACAGAACGGTATCATCTATTTATTTTTTGATTATTGAAGCTCGGCTAACACGGTACTGATACCTCTACATATATATATATGTGTATATATATATATGTGTATATATATATATATATATATATATATATATATATATATTAAAAACCAGAGACAGAACATGAAACACAGACAGAGCCCAGTGCTACTTCCAAAGACACAAATACACAGTACAGTGCCTAAATATATATATATATATATATATATATATATATATATATATAGTCAATGAAAAAATAGTTTGCACTCACGGTTTCTCAAATGAAGGCAGATGCTCGTCCCATATAGAAACATGTACAGGGTAACCAGGGAAATTCAGGTAACAAAGAGACCGCACACCGCAATATAATGAAGTAAATAAAGTGTATTAACAACACGGCAGACAACGTTTCGGTCCTCAAAGTGGGACCTTCCTCAGGGCAGTGCAACCAGTGACTAATCCAGACCCCTTAATATACCCCCACCAGTGACTGATCCAGTCACTAAATATGCCAGTACTAAGAGCTGGCTCTGCAGAAAACCAGGAGTTTACCGGTGTCATGGATGTACTAATTGTGTTTTTTTGCAAACCGGTACCAGTTTTTCGCATCCGCACAGTGGGGCACAAATTAAGATTAGACATTTCATGAACTGCGAGACACGTTTTGTCGTGTATATGATCAGATGTCCCTGCGGCCTCCATTATATTGGGAAAACGTCCAGGATGCTCAAAGAACGCCTTGCAATACATCACTCTACTATTCAAAAAGCTTCATCAAGTCCTGACAACACTGAGTTTGCGTGCCTTCCTGTGGCCAGACATTTTAAGCTGCTTAAGCATCCCTTGGCAACTATGCGCTGCATGCCTATTTTTCATGTGCCTCCCCTGCATCGAGGAGGTGACAGGAATAAAATCCTGTTGCAGCAAGAGGCCAGATTAATTTGAGTTAAGAACTATGGCACCCCTCGGTTTAAATGAAGATCTCAAGCTGGGTTGTTTTTTGTAATTGTTTTATTTGCCCTGCTCTGCTTTTTCTTCCATACCCCCTTGTGTTTTTCCCGTTTTTCCTTCACTGTTTTTCACTTATTGCACTTCCAAGGTGTTCCCATGTCTATTTGTGTGTGGGACTGCCTTGTCCAACCTTCTTTTTATGGTAACCCCTTAATGTATTGTTAACCTATTTACACTATAGGTTTCTTTTGTATTATACTCGGGCCATTTTTAGGCCATTTTTGGGGGGGTTAACCTCCAGTGTTGGACATTGCTGTCTCTCTCTCATTCAGCTCCTCTGTGTGTTCTGTCCTGCTAGTAGCTTAAGGGGTTACAGTGTTTTACTTGCTGGGCGGCACCCTTGCCTTACCAGCTCTGTGGTTTGGCCACTAGGATATCGAGCCGCTCAACTAGTGACATTTGCATACACATGATGCCTATTACACTTATTACTTATGAGTTCTGCACCTGACAATTTAACTGTCTCTCTGGCTATGGCTAGCCTTTGAGGAACTTTTTTACTAGTCATATTACTTTATTTGATATACTAAATCTTGGATCATTTTTCATGGAAGAATTTGCAGATTTTGCAGGGATTTTTTCCACCTTATCTGACACTGCAGGCTATAGTGATGCGGAGATAGCCAGTATCCGTTACACGGAGTCTTTTGAATCGGTGCTGGGACAAGACAAACCGGTGGACATTTACAATGATCTTGTTAAACTAAAAAAACGCGAAGTGGATTTTTTTCTCCATGGAGTAACGCTATCACATTGTCACAAAGAAAAAGGACTCCCGCGTGGGTTTTGAATCAAGAACCAGCCCACGATTGGGTGTAGTGATCCAGACTTTTGCAAGAAATGGATTGCTATTCTCAATAAGTGTTCATTCGACTTAACAATTTTGGTGATTGAGCAATCCAGCAAGGAAATTGTTAAACTGAAAAAGGACATAGATGCCATTTATCAAGCACACAGGGACACGCTAACTGCAGACACAGGCACTAATTGGACTGACAAAATCCAGACCACCATTGACCGCTACAGAGACAATTTGATCAAATACAAAAAAGAGAAATTACGTTTCGTCAAAGCAGATTACAAAGAGCGCAAGGTGTACCGCTGGCTGCTTGGCCTGGGTGAAACAACAGTGGGCAGAGGAGGACAGAGACGGAATCCGTCGCGTGCACGACGAGCCCAGACAACCTACAGGTCGGGTTTTGCAACTAGTGATACAGACCTCTCTGACAACACGGAAAGTTCCGCTCAGGATCCTTTTTTAGGACCAACCGGCAGTGGTCACGCAAAACCGCCGCTCCCCGAATCCGGCGCCAGGGACCAGTCAGGAGGAGTTTCAGAAAATCGACATTATCCCGAGCGAGAAAACAGGAAAGGAAGACTCTCGAGGGGGTATCGGACAGCACGGTAATCTACAATCTCACGGACCTCCCACTTACCCCTGCTCAACTTAGTGTTCTACATAAAGGGTTAAGCTTTGTTCCCACAAATTCTCAAAACTGCTTCAATTGGGAGATGGACATGTACAGGTTCAATCACCAGCTCAGACTTAAGGACTTTTTCATCAAGTTAGGCCAGCCTGACGTTCGGTCTGATGTCCTTCAGAACCAAGAGCAAATTTGACCCGCAAACGGGCAATTCTAGTATTGCAGCATTCATGAATGTTCTGGACAAAGAGACTAGCAGCCGCATTAAAAAACATCAAACCAGTTATCACAATATCACACGGGATGAGAAACTGGCCATTGATGTATTGAAGAACAACACAGATATCATCATCCGAGCCGCTGACAAAGGGGGCAGGATTGTGATCCTCAAATATGCCTACTACACGCAAGAGATAAAACAACAATTGGCGAATGCGATTCATTACAGACGCTTACCTTGGGACCCAACGGCGGAATACAAGAAGGAGATGGATTCGGTTATACAGATGGGGACCACTAACAGCTGGATTTCCGAAGAGACGGCCACGTTTCTTGTACAGGATTTTCCGAGGACACCAAGTTAATAAGAGCTTCAATCAGACTTAGAACTATGCAACTAATTTTGACAGATTTATTATAAATCATTCTTCCTGGTAAAGGTTAAGAATTTATATTAGTGTTAGGACCCTTGAGACGTGATCAGCCTTGGAGGGGCTCACGGGCTTACAACACTTTGGCCAAAGAGTTAAACTAAAAGACCACTTTATTTATATATATAAATATATATATATATCTCCTATAGAAAAACTAAGTGCGCAATCTATCACAATGAAACCAGAAAATGTATCATTAAAATGCTGCCACAGTGTATGAACTATACACAATAGTACTATATATGGAACAAGAAAAAGAAAAAAACACGCGCAAAATAATGATATACTGCTAAAAAATGATTAAACTAGGGACATTGTAGGTAAAAGCGCTCCCCCTACCTGGAAGACAACGCAAGAATTCTGGACCTGGACCGTCCTTTAAGGGTGTAGAGCTGCTGTTTATTTATATTTCACTATTCACTTTTATGTTTCACATTTTTTTGGTGAAGGATATTTTATTCACTGTATATATATATATATATATATATATATATATCTTTGAAGTTCACAGTTATTATATTTATATCACGTTAATAATTTCACTATTAGAAGCGCCCGGTATCATTTTTCTTTGTTACATTGTAGGTAACCATGAATTGGAGTCTCTGAAAAGAAACAAAAGAAAGACAGAATATGGTGAAAGTACGTTTGTATTATTAAAACTTCAACAGTAGAGAGCTACTTACAAAGTAGCCGATAAATCAGGCATGTAGGATATATATAATCCTCTCCAGCTGCTCGGCGGTCTGCCTGGCTCCACGTGGGACGCTGAGTCTCCGTGCGTTGATACAAGTTTATCCACGGCTGCCTGCAGATTTCTCCCTGTCAGGCCTCAGTATCGCGAGTATGCTGTCACGTGGTAGAGATTCGTCAAAGTGGGGACGTAGGAAATATTGCCAACACAAAATGTCCTCTTTGTATAAAACTACTGATGCTCCAGAGAGTAGGGAAAGCTACAGAATTATTCTTTAAGCCTCCACCCTACGCGTTTCATCTTAGTAAAAAGATTTCGTCAGGGCAATGTTGTGTATCCTGTTGGTAGCTTTATAGGCTATACTGGTTCCCAATAGGTTAATTGGTTAACCAATACCCACATACCTTCTGGATAAACGAGCATTATCTGAATGGCAGAAATACATAGCGAACCCATGAATTGTTAAAGGAATAATACAGCTAAATAGACAATTTTAATGACAAATAATAATAAAACGCAAAAATAAATTAAATCAAATGAATTATACACATTAAATAATGATACAAGGATAATGAGTATAAATATACCGTATAACATCCTAACCAGAATTTATATCGGCACACATTCAATGTAATGAAAATATATACAAGATTGTAATAATGTTGTGTAAATATCAATTTTATACAATATTCATTAAAAAGCAAATAAAAATCAAATATATGCTATAATGTAGAAGAGACCAAATAAAAGATTAAAAATAAGAATAAAAAGAAAGCATAGAACTGTATATAGCGATTAGCAGGCATTCCAGTTACTAAGATCTAAACAGATTATAATTCCTGCATCTAAGCATGGAATTTTAACATCCATAGTTACTGCATAAATGCACCAAGATCTATGTCTGTATTGAGACCAAGTGGAACCAATGTCTTCGTAGTATGGATCCACTTGGTCTCAAGTTTGGAGATGCAATTGACATTGTCGCCACCCCTCCAATTTATAGTTAATATATCTATTCCAATGAACTGAATGCCTGCAGGGTCGCTATTGTGTTCTTCACAAAAGTGTCTAGACAATGTGTGTTGTAAAAATCCTTATTGTATGTTTGTGATAAGTTCTGCAAAGCGTAACCTCCGCTTTCTTGTAGTGCGCCCTATATACTGTTTTGTACAGGGCCTCAGAAGGGATTTTATGTGTTTAGTATTGAAGGTTACTTTTAACATACTACACTATAGTCCCATATCTCCTACCCTACTCTACTACTATCAGCTATATTGCAGCAACCAGAAACTACCAGGAAGCTACACACCTACACTGGCGACAAACTTTATTCGAGCTCGGCTAGTCCCACGAATTCGGGTATACCCGGGTGTATTGAGGTTTGTGACTGTTTTCTGCCCGAGTGCATTGAGGTATTTTCCAGGCAGGGATTGAAGCATTTTATTCCCGCTGGCTGCAATACTGCACAGTATATATATATATACTGCATTACAATTCATGAATTTATGCCATCTGGTAGACACGCGAAGCATTGCAGCCTATTAAATCCTAATCATTATCATTTAACAGATCAGCCGCCCGTCAGCCAGGCATGAACCCAGGCTGGGAAGGCAAACGCAACGGGGCTTGTCAGAGGTGAGGAGCGGCGCATTCCAGGTATCTGCCAGGTACATACTGGGTATTTGCTCGAATAAAGTGTGTCGGTGCAGTACAGTGGCTAACTGTCTACAATGCACTCTCTCATCTCCTGTGCATCTGTATTCTTGGAGGAACCTGGCTTTTCCTTTTTGGAGGTTGAGCGGTTTGACAGTTTTGTATTATTTTATCACTAATATTTGTACTTTTTATCTTTTTTTGGTTTTGTATCTTTTATTTAGTTCTTTCTTTATATATTGCACTGTGACACCTCCATGTGATTCTTATCTTGGATACATTCTTGCCCCACTGCTTAGTGCCATTAAAATATCTTGTGTGTAATGTATTTCTTTCCACTACTGGGTGGTGCTGTTGTATTGTTTTGGCCAATTAGTTTATACTCTATCTGCTGGATAAAGGATTCAGACACTAGGGAAATCGTACTCCCTGAGTTCCGTGGTGCCAGAACCCTCTTCCCATTCACCTGTACAGACGCTAAGTGATATTTGTTCAAGGGGTCTTCTGAGGCAGGGCCTATGTATTGAGACCTAATCAGGTTCGACACTATTGAATTACATAGGTTTGGCACTGAATATATCTAGGTACATAGTCTGTGCCCCTCTTAAACCCCCTTCTATGTATTTATTTATAACATGTTTTACCAGGAAGTAATACATTGTTACCTCTCGTTTTCAAGTATATCCTGGGCATAAAGTTAAAATGACAAATAGTACATGGTTACAAATACAGTTACATAAGTAAACAGTGCATACATTATATACAAGACATTGCATGCACAGTTAAAGATAATATACAGTTGGGTCCGGAAATAATTGGACACTGACACAAGTTTTGTTATTTCGGCTGTGTACCAAAATAAATTCAAGTTACCGTTAGATGATGAATATGGGCATAAAGTGCAGTCTAGCAGCTTTAAGTTGAGGGTATTCACATCCAAATTGGAGAAAGGGTTTAGGAATTACATCTCTTTAATACAGTACCGACACACTTTATTGCAGTGTGGTCGGTACCGCAAGCCGGGAGATTTCCCGGCTTGCTAGTGGCCGCCCCTCGGCGTGACGTGCGGTTACGCGTCTTCGGGAGCGTGCGCCCCCTGCACGCACGTCCAGGGGCTCCCTGAGGGAGCCCTGGTGTCCCGCGATCGCGGGACAGCGGCAGGGGGTTCCGGGGGACCCGGCGGACCCGGCAGCGGTAGGGAGAGCGCCCCGATCGGAGGACGCTCTTCCGCTGCTTCGGCGCGCGCCCGTCACACTCGGGCGCGCGCCAGGCTACTGCTGCGGCCAAGAACGGGCAAATGCTCGAATAAACTTGGCCGCAGCAGTATGTAGCCCCCTCTTTTTCAAGGGACCAAAAGTAATTGGGCAATTGACTCAAAAGCTGTTTCACGGACAGATGTGGGCTATTCCTTCGTTATTTCATCATCAATTAAGAAGGTACACTACCGACACACTTTATTGAAGTGTGGTCGGTACCGCAAGCCGGGAAATCTCCCGGCTTGCTAGTGGCCGCCCCTCGGCGTGCCGCGCGTCATAGACGCGCGGTCACGCGTCATCGGGAGCGTGCGCCCCCTGCACGCGTGTCCAGGGGCTCCCCGAGGGAGCCCTGGTGTCCCGCGATCGCGGGACCCGGCAGCGGTAGGGAGAGCGCCCCGATCGGAGGGCGCTCTTCCGCTGCTTCGGCGCGCGCCCGTCACACTCGGGCGCGCGCCAGGCTACTGCTGCGGCACAGAACGGGCAAATGCTCGAATAAACTGTGCCGCAGCAGTAAAAGGTCTGGAGTTGATTCCAGGTGTGGCATTCGCATTTGGAAGCTGTTGCTATGAACCCACAACATGCGGTCAAAGGAGCTCTCAATGCAAGTGAAACAGGGCATCCTTAGGCTGCAAAAAAAAAGAAAATCCATAAGAGAGACAGCAGGAACATTAGGAGTGGCCAAATCAACAGTTTAGTACATTCTGAGGGGAAAAAGAACGCATTGGTCAGCTCTGCAACACAAAAAGGCCTGGACGTCCATGGAAGACAACAGTGGTGGATGATTGTAGGACCTTTTCGATGGTTAAGAAAAACCCCTTCACAACATCCAGCCAAGTGAAGAACACTCTACAGGAGGTAGCATACCATTATCCAAGTCTACCATAAAGAGAAGACTTCACGAGAGCAAATACAGAGGGTTCACCACAAGGTGCAAACCATTCATAAGCCTCAAGAATAGAAAGGCCAGATTAGACTTTGCCAAACAATATCTAAAAAAGCCAGCCCAGTTCTGGAACAGCATTCTTTGGACAGATGAAACTAAGATCAACCTGTACCAGGATGGGAAGAAAAAAGTATGGAGAAGGCTTGGAACGGCTCATGATCCGAAGCATACCACATCATCTGTAAAATACGGTAGAGGCAGTGTGATGGCATGGACATGCATGGCTTACACTGGCACTGGGTCACTAGTCTTTATTGATGATGTGACAGAAGCAGCCGGATGAATTCTGAAGTGTTTAGGGATATATTGTCTGCTCAGATTCAGCCAAATTCAGCGAAGTTGATTGGACGGCGCTTCACTTTACAGATGAACAATGACCCAAAACATATTGCGAAAGCAACCCAGGAGTTTAAGGCAAAGAAGTTGAAAATTCTGCAATGGCCGAGTCAATCACCTGATCTCAACCCAATCGAGCATGCATTTCACTTGCTAAAGACAAAACTTAAGGCAGAAAGACCCACGAACAACCAACAACTGAAGACAGCTGCAGTAAAGACCTGGCAAAGCATCACAAAGGAGGAAACCCAGCGTTTGGTGATGTCCATGCGTTCCAGACTTCAAGCAGTCATTGCCTGCAAAGGATTCTCGACAAAGTATTAAAAATGAACATTTTATTTATGATTGTGTTAATTTGTCTATTACATTTGAGCCCCTGAAATAAGGGGACGTGTATGAAAATGGTTGCAATTCCTAAACGTTTCATACGATATTTTTGTTCAACCCTTGAATTAAAGCTGAAAGTCTGCACTTCTATTGCATCTCGGTTGTTTTATTTCAAATCCATTGTGGTGGCGTACAGAGCCAAAATTATGAAAATTGTGCCAGTGTCCAATTATTTCCAAACCTAACTGTATATTATGGACGTATGTAACAGTTACAGACCAGATTAAAATGTGAGACAACTTTGGTTTTGAAAGAACTTAAACTGGTGGTGGATGTGAGAGTCTCCGTTAGGTTGTTCCAGTTTTGGGGTGCACGGTTAAAGGAGGAGCAGTACTTCATGTCTGACTATGCCTTTCATGCACGTACCAATGTCCCTGGTGCCTTGTGATGGTGGACACCACTCTTCTACCCCCCTTAACTCCGGTACCGTTTAATATCCTGGGGCTGTGTGGACGTTCCAAGGTTGTGCATTGAAGGTAGTCGCTGCCACAATGTACCTCTCTACCAGGGCCACCAACAGGTCTACAGCAGTGTATATAGGTATTTGCAGGAGCTCAAATGCTTAGTCCCATAAATTCATCCATTTGGAGG
The DNA here is from genome assembly GCF_040206685.1 of Ascaphus truei. Taxonomy (NCBI): domain Eukaryota; kingdom Metazoa; phylum Chordata; class Amphibia; order Anura; family Ascaphidae; genus Ascaphus; species Ascaphus truei. Next base: position 130,375,288 of record NC_134485.1, read on the forward strand.
TCACAACACATGGGGAATATATTCAATCAGAGTATAATTCCCAATCTTCACACACATTGGCTCAATAATTCCCTGAAGGTATGGGGTAATGTTATCATAACTTCCCTTCCTCCTTGGGATGGCCCATAATAAATGAGTACTCACTGTGTTCCCATGTGTGTCCTCCGGCGTGCAGCCGCGTCCAGAGTCCAGAGATATCCAAAATAGTTTGTGTGGCGCACAGCAACAAAGAACAGGTCATGTGGCAATTAAAAATGTATTTATTAAATCTGCATTAAAAAAACGGTGGAGGGTGCAACACTCCTACGTGGATTTGTCTGGAATTTTTTGCTGGAATTTTTGCTGGATGTTGTAATTATGTACTACAACATTATGAATTTATTCATACAATTTTAATAATAAGTATGAGATATGGATATAATTAAGTATAAGGGTCACGTGTATCATGGGAGGTGTGGTCAATTTATTTTAATGCTGTTTAATACAACATATGCTGTGTACCGTTACAATTATTTTCACTAATTTGTGTTTTTTCTTTTTCTCTTCTTTTTTTCTGTAGCAGATGTGTTCATGGATATATTAATCCGGCCAAGGATTAGCTTATGTCAATGATGTTGAATCTTTTATGGGTGTATTTTGGTGATTTCAACTCCTCCTGATATGTTGGCATCTACCATCAGACGCAATCACATCTTTCCACTTCTCAAGATGTGCATTGTGAGCAGGGGGAACCACTTTGTCAGTCAAGAGCACGCTTGGCGAGCTCCGGTCAACTGCGCATGCGCATTGTGAGTGTGTGGAGTTTGGGGGGGTAGTTACGGGTACTCGGGCTGCATGACGTGGGTGGCGTCGGTCTCCGGTTGCCAGGTGCCCGACATGTGCCTAGCATTATTGCAGGCGGGGTATGCCATCTGCTTCCCCATCCCATCACTCTCAGTGCGCTGTGCGTTTCCTTATTGGGTTTTTCGCACATGTGCATTGGGCCACAGAGGTTTAGTTTGTGTGGGGGCTTTGGGCTGCATGACGTCGGTCTCCTGTTGCTAAGTGCCCGACGGCCCGCCGAACATCTCTACAGGCTAGTTCGCTGCACTAATCACATTGGCCATACATGCAGTGCGTGATTGGTCCACATAGGACGCTAGGCATTGTGGGTATGATGTCACCAGTTTTGGTGCGAATTTCGGTACTAGCTATGGTATAAATAACCTGTATGTTTGTAATGTCAGGTAACTCCTTGATAAAGTGCCTCACAGCACGAGACGCGTAGGAGTGTTGCACCCTCCGCCGTTTCTTTAATGCAGCTTTAATAAATACATTTTTAATTGCCACATGGCCTGTTTTTTCTTGCTGTGCGCCACACAAACTGTTTTGGATACCACCAACAGGTCTGCAGTGTGGGGGTCGGTGGCTAACCCCACAGCACAGGGTGGAAGGGAGACACTTCAAGAACCGGTCCATGACCAACTGTTCCACGATGTGTAGTAAAAGAAAAATGCTGCATGTGCTTCTAAGAGAATTTGATCAGACTCTGTGGAGCTCAATATGTAGAACAAATGTCAATTACATGTTAGAGACTTGTCATATAAACATGTTTAAGGTAAAGCACCTACTAAGGACATATTCTTTAGGGAGGGTAAATAATTTATGCTTGCCTCTCGTATTAGTACTTGTGTCTCCGGTGCAAGCGATCATGATCAGTCCCGCATTGATGCAGCAGGAGTCTGTGAATGTAGATTTGTCTCAGATGGCGTGCTTCTGGGTAGATCGATGAGTGAAAAGTATACTCCTTGAGAGATCACCCTAGTGATGTGAACCATATGGGAGGTCAAGTTTTGGACATTTTCTGTTTTTAACATGTCTATGATTAAATAAAGCCATTGATACAGTATATTTTTTTATCAGTCGGGTTCCCGTGCCTCCTTTTTCTGAATTGATTGCAGTGCTCCATATTGTTTTGTTCCACCATGTGCATGGGTGAGTTTGTCTCTGGTTGTAGACACTTCCGGGCAAGGTGGATGAGATCCTATATCTGGAACTGGGTTGCTTTATCCAACGAGAAGGTCCATGTGTGAAACCTCTGAGCGTGAGCAGCAGTGGTTACCCCTAGGTGGGCAAGGCTCTCCAATTTCTGCTTCAAATAGACATTAGCCTTGGTTGGCTCTAGCTCATTGCAGGCCTTGTGGATTTCACCACTTTAGAAATGTGCAAGCAGATTGTCCGCAAGCGGAGAGGGCCAATGATAGGCATCGATATCATCCAAGGGTCCCACCTTATGAAGGAAATGGCTTACTCTGATCATCTTGGCATATGTGTGCTGCTGCTGGGAGCCTATTGACGCTCTCACTTTCTGAAGTTCATGCTGCGCAGCCTGGGAGGAACATTGTTGCTCCTCTTGGCAAACTGTCTCAACCTGAGCTAACATTAGCTGTTGTTGCACCATGACTGCTTGCTTATAGTTGGCATTAGCCTTTTGCTAGGAGTAAATGGCGTGTACAAGTGCCTTCACCACTTCTTCCATCTTGTTTTACACCAAAACTTTTCTATTCCCCCAGACCTTTCAGTGTGTAGCCTGCATTGTCCACCATATGTGACAAAAGTCCCTGAAGGGAGTTTTGACTTTTGTTCGGGCCTCGCTATAAACACACACTCTTTTAGGGTCAAATAGAGGACACACAGCAATGTTTTTGTTTTCCCAGGCTTTTGTCTACTTCCCCCCCACAGAATGGGACTGCAGCATACAAAACAGAGTGAAAATCATAGCTCAACATCGCTCTGACAATTCACAGGAAACCCCTCTACAGTCAACCAGCTTGTCCATTCACCAACTACTGTAAATAAAAATGTTATAGTTATGGAGTAAGGAAAGGCAACAAACTTCACTTTACCGCTTCAGGCTCTGAGTCACCTGACATCAGCCCAGCCTCCAGGCTCTTATGGCAGAGAGAGAGAAAGCACCAAGCAAGTTTAAATACCTGCTTTCCTAATTACTAGACCAGGTCAGACCAGCACTAAGCACAAATTCTCATCTGGATTTCTCACCCATTAGTTTTAGTTGTCCTGGAATTGCGGAGTGGAGCAACGGTCCACCCTGATCTCCAAATGCTCTTCCCTTAACACACACCATCTCCCTGGGGCTATATCTTCCTGACTATGGAGCATGCATAGTATTCTGGGAGCTCTATGTAGTATATATATATATATATATATATATATATATATATATATATATATATATATCCACAACAAACAGATAAGCCTGCAACTAACTAGAAAAAGTAACTCAAAATTGCTATAGTCAAAAAGTGACATCAGATAAATGATGAATTTATAATGGCCTAATGACGGTGCTGGTGACAAAATAATGATAAGGAAAATAAAAGAATCCCACAAGAAGCACTCTAGCAAAGATAAATAGTAATTGGATTTATTAAATGAAAAAAAAACACATATGGATTACAAAAATAGTTAAAACAGTCCCCACGGAACCCAAAGAAACATTAATTCTGTATAGTTCATTCTGACATAGATAATGAAACCAGAAAATGTGAAAGAGACCTGCTCTTAAAACCCTAGATGGCCCCGATGTACGTTTCGCTACACCTTGCTTCGTCCGGGGGCTTAAATTGGTGGCGTCCCATCAGGCTTAAATAGGACACCTAAAATCAGTAAAATCCAATGGCGTTGCGAGCGGCAAAACAGCTGATACTGAAAATCGAAGAGACACCATGATGACTCAGTGGATGGTTAGTGGGTGGGTATCGTGATGTAGGGATTACCCTATTCATAAACGGAGGTTCAGGATTGGTTCCCTGAATGATGTTGTTCAGCCAATCAGAATTGCAGAAAACGTCCTGCTTCCGAATCCCGCCAGAGTTCGTGTGACGGGTGTAAATTACATCTGAACAGTGATGGAAGCTGCAATTCATTGCTGGAGATGCAAGTCTGAGATGTCATCACATGGGGGAGGGCTGCAATTGGTTCTTACTCAGATCGACAGCCAAAGGGGGAGAGGAGGGGAGGATATCATATTAAAACAAATACTATATGAGCATTTATTGACAACAGTATAAAAGGGCAAAAGGAAACTTGATTAAAGATTGAATGCACAAATAATACTACCCAAACTGACACATATTAAGAATAAAAGATCATAGGTTTGGAGATTAACTTGAGTGTCACTATTGACCTAAGGGGACAAAAATGAGAGAGATAGATTGGATAGAGTGTCTATATAAATGATAATCTTTTGATATAAAAAATATAAACTAATGTGAATAGTACACTAATTATTAATTATGTAAGGAATGTGAAAATTAAAACTAGATAAAAAAAATAAAGAATTAAACACCGATTAATTAATAATTAATAATTGTGCAAGTTATACAAGTTGACTAAAAGTCTAAATGTGTTATGTGAAATTTATAATTATAACTCTCATATATTGATCTAAGGGGAGACATGGAGATTTTCCCACTACAGGAACATCGCATAGCCAGAATATTCATTAAGGCCATGTGGAAAAAGAGTACCGAGTGTGTAAATCCACCGGCACTCTCTCTGCAGTAAGAGCCTCTCCATGTCCCCTCCCCGCATTCCCAAAAAGATTTGATCGAATGCAAAGGCTTTAAGAAGTGCAAAGTTAGACATGAAAGTTCCTAAAGTGTCTCGCTACTGTAGTGAACTTTTTCCCTTGCTATGATCCTGATCTGCGTTCCTGATGTTTCTAACATGTTCCAAGACTCGGAAACGTAGTTCCCGCGTCGTCATGCCAATATAGATTTTAGAGCATGGGCATAGTAGATAGTATATTACTGCCTTGCTCTTACAATTAAGGGGCATTCTTATGTTAAATGTTTTTGATTTCTGCGTGTTTAAGAATGTAGAGGTATATTTTGCTAGAGTGCTTTTGGTGGGAGATATATATATATATATATATATATATATATATGTGTGTATACGTATATATATGTATATGTGTGTATATGTATATGTATATGTGTGTATATGTATATGTGTGTATATGTATATGTATATGTGTGTATATGTATATGTATATGTGTGTATGTATATGTATATGTATATATATATGTATATGTATATATGTATATGTATATATATGTATATGTATATATATATATATATATATATATATATATATATATATATATATATATATATATATATATATATATATATATATACACACACACACACAGTTATGTGAAAAACAAAGTACACCCTCTTTGAATTCTATGGTTTTACATATCAGGACATAATAACAATCATCTGTTCCTTAGCAGGCCTTAAAATTAGGTAAATACAACCTCAGATGAACAACACGACATATTACACTGTCATGATTTATTTAAAATAAAGCCAAAATGGAGGAGCCATGTGTGAAAAACTAAGTACACCCTTACTGCTTCCATAGGAATTAAGATGCTAAGTAGCAGACAGGTGCTGCTAATCAAATGCCCTTGATTAATTGATCAGCAAGTGTGACCACCTCTATAAAAGCCGAAGTTTTATCAGTTTGCTGGTCTGGAGCATTCAGTTGTGTGTTAACACAATGCCAAGGAGGAAAGACATCAGCAATGATCTTAGAGAAGCAATTGTTGCTGACCATCAATCTGGGAAGGGTTATAAGGCAATTTCCAAAACAATTTAAAGTCCATCATTCTACAGTAAGAAAGATTATTCAAAAGTGGAAAACAGTCAAGATAGTTGCCAATCTTCCCAGGAGTGGACGTCCCAGCAAATTCACCCCAAGATTACATCTCAGACTCTACATGCCTCAGTTAGCATGTTAAATGTTAAAGTTCATGACAGTACAATTAGAAAAAGACTGAACAAGTATGGTTTGTTTGGAAGGGTTGCCAGGAGAAAGCCTATTCTCTCTAAAAAGAACATGGCAGCACAGCTTAGGTTTGCAAAGTTGCATCTGAACAAACCACAAGATTTCTGGAACAATGTCCTTTGGACAGACGAGACCAAAGTGGAGATGTTTGGCCATAATGCACAATGCCACGTTTGGCATACACAGCATATCAGCACAAACACCTCATACCAACTGTCTAGCACGATGGTGGAGGGGTGATGATTTGGGCTTGTTTTGCAGCCACAGGACCTGGGAACCCTGCAGTCATTGAGTCGACCATGAACTCCTCTGTATACCAAAGTATTCTAGAGTCAAATGTGAGGTCATCTGTCCAACAGCTAAAGCTTGGCCGAAAATGAGTCATGCAACAGGACAATGATCCCAAGCACACCAGCAAATCACCAACAGAATGGCAGAAAAAGAAAAGAATCAAGGTGTTGCAATGGCCCAGTCAAAGTCCAGACCTCAACCCGATTGAAATGCTGTGGCTGGACCTTAAAAGAGCTGTGCATAAACATATGCCCACAAACCTCAATGAACTGAAGCAACGTTGTAAAGAAGAGTGGGCCAAAATTCCTCCACAATGATGTGAGACTGATAAAGTCATACAGAAAACGATTACTTCAAGTTATTGATGCTAAAGGTAGTTCTACAAGCTATTGAATCATAAGGTATACATAGTATTTCACACACGGCTTCTCCATTTAGGCTTTATTTTTGTTAAATAAATCATGACACGGTGTAATATGTCATGTGTTGTTGTTCATCTGAGGTTGTATTTACCTAATTTTAAGACCTGCTAAAGAACAGATGATTGTTATTATGTCCTGATATGTAAAACCATAGAATTCAAAGAGGGTGTACTTTCTTTTTCACACACATAATTATACTTTTGGTTGTTTTGAAGTAACCAGCTTATAAAATGTAATCCCAGAGACAACGCATTACATTTTATAAGTTGGTTACTTCAAAACAACTGAAAGGTCTGCATTATTCTCATAAAATGTTAGTCTACAGTAACTATCATATCTTCTATTTATATTTTACTCACAAACATTATTACACTATTTGTGTTTTCTCTTGTTTTTTTTTCTATCACAACTGGAAGAGTGTGCGCATCGGAGGTACCTCTCTTTTTTGCTACTGTAGCACATTATATATAGACTATTCTTAGTCATTTTATGAACATATATATATATATATATATATATATATATATATGTGCTCAAAGCTGTGACCATGCAGCAAGCTTAAGCCTATAGGGAACCATGTTAAAAATGGTTTTTGAGGCAAAAAGTGACACTGTGTGCTCATTTGCATGTCATTTCCCAGAATCCCTTGCTGCAGTGGAAGTGCTGTATGCTGGGTGATGATGGGGAAAGGCGGGGTTGCAGACCTGCCTAAGACATGCAGATGAGCATACAGTTGTATTTGCATATTTGCTTTCCTGTGGAGGGTTTTTGTCACTTTTTTTACTCACCATAACTTAACTCAGTATTATGGTATAGCCTATCCCATAGCCTCTCATGCATACCCAGTTAAAATCAACCCCACACTGATGAGACCCATCAAGGTCGAAACAGCTGTCTGTGGGTGGTTTTCTGGGTATGCACCTTAACCCTGGCTGTGCTCAAAGCTGTGACCATGCAGCAAGCTTAAGCCTATAGGGAACCATGTTAAAAATGGTTTTTGAGGCAAAAAGTGACATTGTGTGCTCATTTACATGTCATTTCCCAGAATCCCTTGCTGCAGTGGAAGTGCTGTATGCTGGGTGATGATGGGGAAAGGCGGGGTTGCAGACCTGCCTAAGACATGCAGATGAGCATACAGTTGTATTTGCATATATATATATATAATACTGAGTTAAGTTATGGTGAGTAAAAAAAGTGACAAAAACCCTCCACAGGAAAGCAAATATGCATACAGCTATATTTGCATATATATATATATATATATATATATATATATATATATATATATATATATGCCGCTGATTACCCCCTGATGTAGGGAGACTGCTACACTTTGTTATACAGTTATACAGTCCACCAATCACCTTACTTAGCCACCTTCTACTGTCTGTCAGCAGCTTTTACTTTTACACCCTGTCAGGTACTCTTCAGCACCCATATGTCTTGTTAGACTTTGTATTGTCTTTAAGGGTTACTCCCTGAATTGAGGGTTTATCCAGTTTGCACTTCTCAGGGGATCCATACCTTGTTTTAAAATTTCTGTGCTTTAATTTTACTTTATGTTCTGTAACTTTTTAAATAAACATTGTGGTTTTGTACTGTCAGGCATACCAGTGCTTTTATTGGGGCTCTTTTTCCTTTTTTTTTGCAATATATATATATATATACACAGACCCAAAAATCTACTCGCCGAACCAAAAAATCTACTCGCCACCTAGACCCGCCCCAACCCCGCCTCTAGTCCCGCCCCCAACCCCGCCTCTAATCCCGCCCCCAGTCCTGCATTTAAAAAAAAACCATAAATGAAATAAATTGAATAAATTCCTAGTAAGAACATTCGTTTTTGACATAAGTTTATTTATAGTATTACATTATACTACAATTAGTCGTTGTGTGTGTGTGTCTGTGTGTCTGTGTGTGTGTCTGTGTGTGTGTGTGTGTGTATATAAATGTCGAATCTAGAAAAAAAAGCCAGATGTGAATGACTAGTTTCCTGCACTCTGTGACAGGGTAAATAAAAGCCACCAGTTATATGCCTGGAAAACCTATGTCTAGTCTGCAGTGCAGCATTGACTAGGTTAACTTCAGCTGGGAACCTCAGGACAATTAGTTGGATCCCAGCTGCCTAATCAAGATGTGTTAAAACCTAGGCTGTAGACACATGGAGCCTGGCTGTTGAGGAGAGAGGAGTAAGCTGCTAAAGAGATTACTGAAACAAGGTCTGAGTAGCAAAGTAGTTGAATTATGAACTGTTTGTCCCCTGCATAGAAAAAGGGTAGCTACCTTATATATAACTGTCTGCTAAAGAGAAACTGTTTTGTTTGGTTTGCTGAAGAGAAAGCCATTTTCGTTTGTTGCTGATGCAAAGCTATTTTTGTTTTGTGTGCTGTATATCTTTTAAGGCTAAATAAATAAGCCTTGTCAAGAAACCCACGTGTGTAGTTGCATGTACCCTGCAACATATGGTGTCAAGAATTGGGAAGAATTTTTTTCAAAAGGCTCCTGCAGTTAAAGGGCCACACACACACACACAAGAATGGAAGAATTTTTTAAAGACTTTCTGTGCGAGCAGACCAGACAGCAGGGACAGTTAATGCAGGAGCAGGCCCGGCAGCAAGCGGAGAGAGATGAAAGACTACAAGCAGCACAGGATGAGCGGATTGCCAAGCTGCTGACCCAATTCCAAGGGTCTGCCAGTGCAGAACTGGCAAGCAGACACCTGATACTCCTGAAGAAAATGGCTCCGAACGAGGATCCAGAGGCTTTTTACTGACATTTGAAAGAGTCGCCGAAGCTCAGGGCTGGGCTGCATATCGCTGGGCAACTGCTTTGGCCCCGCTCCTCATAGGAGAAGCCCAGGCCTCATATCAGGGCCTCCCTACAGATCAGGCAATGGACTACCGACAAGTAAAAGCTGCCATACTGGATCGCTTAGGTCTGACCCCAGAGACCTACCGGCAGCAGTTCCGGAACATGAAGTACACCGCTAAGATGAGACCCCGGATCCTCGCTCAGCGATTATTGGACATGTGTACGCGCTGGATACAACCCGAGGAGTGCACTAAGGAGGCAATTCTTGAGCAGGTGGTTTTGGAACAATTTCTACAAATAATACCCTCTTCCGCACGCTCGTGGGTAAAACGCCACGCTGCTGAAACCCTAGCTTTGGCGGTCCGACTCATGGAGAACTTCCTTGGGGCTGAGCAGCAGGTGAGTGTCCTGGACCTGACTCCACCGGCACTTGCGGACGCCCAAAGAGGGAGGTCGGATCAATGGGGAACCTACGGCCCATCACGGAACCGCCAAGTCCAACGGAAGGAGCAGTCGTTCCAGCAAGGATGGAGTCCAAATGCTGGTCCCCGCAGAGACCCTCATCTCCTTCTGGATGTCGGCTCGTCGCAAAATGGGAGGAACTTCCGAGGACGTCGCCCACAGGACCCACCAGATGCCTGGTCTCCAGTAACCGGTCCAGCGGAGCGCTATCCACAGCCCCCTCCTGTGAGGGAACCCTCTCCATGTTCCGTCTGCGGAGAACAAGGCCACCGGTCTCTGGGAAAACTCTGGTCCTCCAGGAACTGTTACCGCCCAACATGTGTTCTTTTGACTCCCCATTGAGCATAGAATGTATACACGGCGATGTAAAACGCTATCCGACGGCCAAAATCCGGCTACAGGTAAAAGGTCAGGAGGTTTACCTCGAAGTAGGAGTTGCTCCTTTGCTCCCTGCCCCCGTTGTGCTCGGTCGGGACTGGCCTTTCTTTTCGGACCTAATGGCCCCAGTCTTTCACGAGGAGCCTCCTTCTAGGGCTCAGGAGAACCCTGGCAAACTGTTCCCCTTCTCGGCAGACCTTTTTCCCAGTAGACACCGGATTCAAAAGACTCAGAAGCAAAGACGCTTGGACAAACAGGACTGGTTGCAGAAATCTGGGTCTCAAGGTGACCATTCTAGTAGTCAGAGGTCACAAGTGATGGCTGGGGATGGCCAAAGGGAGGGGGATATGGGCCCTGGAGATTTACCAGACCTGTACCTCCCTGACTTTCGCCAGAAGCAAAGGGAAGACCCAGTCCTTGCTAGACAGTATGACAAGGTGGTGAAAATTGATGAACAGATTTTAGATGCACAGGGGGTGATAGTATTCCCCCATTTTGAGCTACCAAAGGATATCCTATATAGGGTGAATAGGCAGACACAAACAGGGGAGGTCACCAGACAGATATTGGTTCCCAAGGCGTTTGTTAAATCTGTGTTCACTCTAGCCCATACTGTCCCTTGGGGTGGTCACCTGGGCAGGGATAAAACATTGGACCATATTTCATCCCGATTCTATTGGCCAGGGATGCATAGTGATATTGCTAAGCTATGTGCAGCATGTCCGGAGTGCCAGCTAAATAGTCCAAAAGGACAAAAACCAGCCCCTTTGGTTCCTCTACCCTTGGTGTCAGTTCCCTTTGAGAGGATTGGGGTAGACTTGGTAGGACCTCTAGAACCTTCTGCGAAAAGACACAGGTTTATCCTTGTAATAGTTGATTATGCGACAAGATATCCTGAGGCGTTCCCCCTGAGAACAGCAACGGCGAAGCAAGTAGCCAACAAGTTGTTGGAACTATTCTCACGGGTTGGACTTCCCCAGGTTATGTTGACAGACCAAGGTACAAATTTCATGGCTAAACTGATGCAGGATGTCTTAAAGTTACTAGAGGTCAAGTCTGTTCGTACATCGGTCTACCATCCACAGACTGACGGATTGGTGGAAAGATTTAACCGAACTCTAAAAGGGATGATGAGGAAATTTGTAGATTCAGAGAAGAGAGCCTGGGATGAACTTCTCCCTTTTCTGCTGTTTGCAGTGCGGGAAGTTCCCCAGGCCTCCACGGGATTCTCTCCATTTGAATTGCTCTATGGCCACCAACCACGGGGTATCCTAGACCTCCTAAAGGAGTCTTGGGAGGAACAGCAGTCCCCTTCTAAGAATACTCTGCAATATGTACTAGACCATAGGAAGCGCCTAGATGTGGTCGGCCATTTTGCCAGGGAGAATCTTAGATCAGCCCAGGACAGTCAGGAGTGACATTACAATCAGAATGCTCGCATGAGAGTGTTTCACACAGGAGACCAGGTGATGTTATTGTTGCCCAGTTGCGAGAGTAAACTCCTGGCCAAATGGCAGGGCCCATTCGAAGTACTCCGCCGTACGGGTGATGTGGATTATGAGATCGCTCAACCAGGGTCCAGGAAGGGTAAACAAATTTACCATGTGAACTTGCTGAAACCCTGGAAGATGCAGCGGTCTCTATTCATCCACCCGGTGGGGGAGGAAACGGACTTGGGTCCTCAGCCTACATGGGAGAACATCGTGAGTGACGATAAAATCCCAATGGGTAAACAGTTGTCCTCTGAACAAAAAGGGGACTTGTTAGCAATAATTACACAATTCCAGGATGTTTTTTCTGACTTACCAGGACAAACTAACTTAATTTCCCATGCAATCGAGACAGCACCTGGGGTAAAAGTACGTTCCCGTCCTTATAGGTTGCCTGAAAGTCGTAGGGCTCTGGTAGAGAAGGAGGTACAAGAAATGTTACACTTAGGAGTGATTGAGGAATCATGCAGTGAGTGGTGTAGTCCACTAATTATGGTCCCTAAACCTGATGGAAAGGTAAGATTTTGTGTGGACCTCCGAAAGGTCAATGCGGTATCCAAGTTTGACGCATATCCAATGCCAAGGGTGGCCGAATTAATTGACTCCCTTGGTAACACGGAATATATATCCACGTTGGACTTGACAAAAGGATACTGGCAAATACCGTTAGAGGAAAAGTCCAAATGCAAAACAGCCTTTGCCACTCCCATGGGTTTATACCAGTTTGTGACAATGCCATTTGGACTGCATGGAGCCCCAGCCACATTTCAGAGACTCATGGATAAGGTACTGAGGCCCCATAGGACTTATGCCGCAGCCTACCTAGATGACATTGTCATTTATAGTAAACACTGGCGGGCCCATCTAAATAGGCTCAAAGCGGTCCTCAAATCTCTAAGAGAGGCAGGGCTCACAGCCAACCCTAAGAAATGTGCCTTGGGTACAGCGAAAACCAAATACTTAGGGTATGTAGTGGGAGGTGGAAAAGTAAGGCCACTAGCCAACAAGGTAGCTGCCCTGAAAGAAGTTCCGACCCCCCAAACAAAAACGCAGGTACGCCCTCTGCTGGGTTTAGCAGGGTACTACTGGCGGTTCATCCCCAACTATTCGGAAGTGGCAGCCCCTTTAACGGACCTCACAAAAAAGTGTGCCCCTACTCAAGTGGTGTGGTCAAGGGATTGTCAGAGAGCCTTTGAGGACATAAAAAGGTGTCTATCAGAGGGTCCCATCCTTAGAAGCCCAGACTTCAACAGCCCTTTTATAGTGCAAACAGATGCATCAGAGATAGGGGCAGTATTGTCACAACAGTTTGAGGGAGTTGAACATCCTATCCTTTTCCTGAGTAGGAAATTGTTCCCAAGGGAAAAAAAACTACTCAGTGATTGAGAAAGAGTGCCTCGCAGTAAAGTGGGCAATCGAGGCTTTGAGGCATTACCTGGCAGGAGTCCATTTTACTTTGGTGACGGATCATGCTTCACTGAAGTGGTTAAATAGCATGAAGGATTCCAATGCTAGATTGACTAGGTGGTATATGGCCCTCAAACCCTTCTCATTTGAGATTCAGCATAGGCCGGGAAAAGAGAACGCAAATGCTGACTTGTTTTCTAGAGAAGGGGTGGATGGTCGGGCTTCAGCCGTGCGTAGCCCCAGCCACACACTAACAGAGGAGGAATGTGACAGGGTAAATAAAAGCTACCAGTTATATGCCTGGAAAACCTATGTCTAGTCTGCAGTGCAACACTGACTAGGTTAACTTCAGCTGGGAACCTCACGACAATTAGTTGGATCCCAGCTGCCTAATCAAGGTGTGTTAAAACCCAGGCTGTAGACACATGAAGCCTGGCTGTTGAGGAGAGAGGAGTAAGCTGCTAAAGAGATTACTGAAACAAGGTCTGAGTAGCAAAGTAGTTGAATTATGAACTGTCTGTCCCCTGCATAGAAAAAGGGTAGCTACCTTGTATATAAACTGTCTGCTAAAGAGAAACTGTTTTGTTTGGTTTGCTGAAGAAAAAGCCATTTTCGTGTGTTGCTGATGAAAAGCTATTTTTGTTTTGTGTGCTGTATATCTTTTAAGGCTAAATAAATTAGCCTTGTCAAGAAACCCACATGTGTAGTTGCATGTATCCTGCAACACACTCCTTAACTAGTGCCTGGATGCCCCCGCTTCACAATATTTAAAGCAGCAATCCCGCCTGGGATCTTACCTGATCCGCAGACCCTCAATGTCCAGGTACCTCATTCCCGCAATGTTATACATTGGAGGGGATTTGTTCCCTACCTGTCTTCTGGGTTACGGGGGATTCCGATGTCTTCCGTGTGAAGCTCGAGAGTTAGATCTGGAAGAAAGCAGTATTGGTTATTTCGGTGTAGTTAAGATATTTAGGGTAAATAAAATATCCTGATCCAGATTGTGAGAGAGACGGAGAGAGGGTGAGAGAGACAGAGAGAGGGTGAGAGAGACAGAGAGAGGGTGAGAGAGACAGAGAGAGGGTGAGAGAGACAGAGAGAGGGTGAGTGACGGGAGAGAGGGTGAGAGACGGGAGAGAGGGTGAGAGAGATGGGAGAGAGGGTGAGAGACGGAGAGAGGGTGAGTGACGGAGAGAGGGTGAGTGACAGAGAGAGGGTGAGAGAGGGGAGAGGGGGGGAGAGAGGGTGAGAGACGGAGAGAGGGTGAGAGAGGGGAGAGGGTGAGAGACGGAGAGAGGGTGAGAGACGGAGAGAGGGTGAGAGTCGGAGAGAGGGTGAGAGACGGAGAGAGGGTGAGAGACGGAGAGAGGGTGAGAGACGGAGAGAGGGTGAGAGACGGAGAGAGGGTGAGAGACGGAGAGAGGGTGAGAGACGGAGAGAGGGTGAGAGACGGAGAGAGGGTGAGAGACGGAGAGAGGGTGAGAGACGGAGAGAGGGTGAGAGACGGAGAGAGGGTGAGAGACGGAGAGAGAGGGTGAGAGACAGAGAGAGAGGGTGAGAGACGGAGAGAGAGGGTGAGAGACGAAGAGAGAGGGTGAGAGACGGAGAGAGAGGGTGAGAGACGGAGAGAGGGTGAGAGACGGAGAGAGGGTGAGAGATGGAGAGACAGAGACAGAGAGAGTGAGAGACAGAGAGAGGGTGAGAGACAGAGACAGAGAGAGGGTGAGAGACAGAGACAGAGGGTGAGAGAGAGAGACGGAGAGAGGGTGAGAGACAGAGAGAGGGTGAGAGACAGAGAGAGGGTGAGAGACAGAGAGAGGGTGAGAGACAGAGAGAGGGTGAGAGACAGAGAGAGGGTGAGAGACAGAGAGAGGGTGAGAGACAGAGAGGGTGAGAGACAGAGACAGAGAGGGTGAGAGTGAGAGACAGAGAGAGGGTGAGAGACAGAGAGAGGGTGAGAGACAGAGAGAGGGTGAGAGACAGAGAGAGGGTGAGAGGCAGAGAGAGGGTGAGAGGCAGAGAGAGGGTGAGAGGCAGAGAGAGGGTGAGAGGCAGAGAGAGGGTGAGAGGCAGAGACAGGGTGAGGGTGAGAGGCAGAGACAGGGTGAGGGTGAGAGGCAGAGACAGGGTGAGGGTGAGAGGCAGAGACAGGGTGAGAGACAGAGACAGAGAGAGGGTGAGAGACAGAGACAGAGAGAGGGTGAGAGACAGAGAGAGAGAGAGGGTGAGAGACAGAGAGAGGGTGACTGGGGGGATGGGGTGATTGGGGGGTGGGGCGACTGGGTGATTGGGGGGGGGGGTGACGGGGTGTCTGACTGGGTGGGGATTACTGACTGTCTGACTGGGTGAGGTGGGGGGTACCTCTGGTGTCCTACACGTTCTCTCTCTCTCATACACACACACACACACACACACACACACACACACACACACACACACACACACACACACACACACACACACACTCATACACATACACACACTCTCACTCTCCTACACCCACACACACACTCTCTCTCCTACACACACACACACTCTCATACATACACACACACACACACACACTCTGTGAGGGGCGGGAGCGGAGGGGGGGGGAAAGCGGAGACAGCCACGGGGACCAAGGGGAACACACCTGCTGGCATCTCCCGCCACGCGCGAGCAACCACGGGCACCGGGTGAAAGCAGGGACCATAGGGCAAGCGGGACCGGGGGGGGGACATCTCCTGCCCCACGCTTGCAGCCACGGGGACAGGAGCGGAGACCAGAGGGGAAGCAGGTATGGGGGGGGGGAACATCCCCTGCTGTCGTCATCTGCCCCGCGCTTGCAGCCACAGGGACAGGAGCGGAGACTGAGGGGATGAGGGGGGAAGCGCTTGCAGGAGAAAGGGACCGCGCACGCAAGGAGCAGGAGCAGCCATTACTTACCCCTGCAGAGAAGGGCTCCATTCCGCATCACGACCAATCAGACAGGAGGTTATTTTTTTTTATTATTTTTTTTTTTATTTGTGGGGGGGGGGGGGGGAAGCGGGGACAGCCACGGGGACCGAGGGGAAAGAGGGGACCGGAGGGCAACCTGGACGGGGGTACATATCCTGGGGTGGTACATCGCCCGCTGTCATCTCCTGCCCCGCGAGAGCAGCCACGGGGACAGGAGCGGAACCGGAGGGCAACCGGGACAGGGGGGGGGGGGAAAGAAATTGCCCGCTGGTATCTCCTGCCCTGCGCGAGCAGCCACAGGGACAGGAGCGGAGACTGGAGGGGATGAGGGGGGAAACGCGGGCAGGAGACAGTTACCGCGCGTGCGAAGAGCAGGAGCAGCCATTACGTACCCCTGCAGGGAAGGGCTCCATTCCACGTCACGACCAATTGGCCAATCAGCCAGGAGGATATATTTTTTTGTTATTTATTTATTTAAAGTTGCGCAGAGCAGGGGGAAAAAGTAGCTGACCACCGGCCAATTTCCGTTCGCGCCTGGCGAGTGGGCGACCGGGTTTGTCGAGCACCGTGTGTGTGTGTGTGTGTGTGTGTGTGTGTGTGTGTGTGTGTGTGTGTGTGTGTGTGTGTGTGTGTGTATATATATACATATATACATATATATACAATAGGGGTCTGCGCTCGTGTGTGGAACGCCAGAAATATAGGATATATAAAATTAATTAAACCGGTAATAAATCATAAATACATCAACATAATATTAATGAATTAATATAATGATATACCAATGCAATATATCCTAAATAATGAAATTAATTAATATACCAAAAATGCACTTTGAATGTCCAATATAAAAAAGCTAAAAACATACAATTATACACAAAAAATATTTTTTAGTGTGGTGCTGTGAACTTTGCCTTAATCTGCTCAATGCAGATAGTCCTCTAGAGTCCAACAAATAAGTCCAATAATTGGGGAGTGACGGTGGCACTATTAGGACCAACAGGCAGCTTCTTAAAAGGGTACAACGACCTCCCTCTCCACCTGCATAAAAAAATATAAGAAAAAGAAGCGCCAAATCCTAGTGCATTACTGTGCAAAATAGATGTATTTAATTCCCAAAAATCTCAATAAAAATGAACTCACAAACATAAAACAATTAAAAGCATTGTATGAGTAATACTCATGCTCCTAGGACCAGGAAACGCTGCTTTGCTGCTGTAGTCCCTCCGTGACTCCACTGGAACAGATAGCTGCCTCCGTTGTTCACTGCCTGCAGGAACTGACGTATCAGGCACTCCACGATGGTCTCTCCCCCGGTATACACCAAACAGTGGATCTTTAGTTCCCACCGGGGACGGTTGAAGTCGCGGACCAGCGGGTGACGTCACGGGAACAGTTCTAATTACCGGACCGGTACAGACACTCAGCAGTTCAATGGCAAGCGTTGCAAAGTCCACTGCACACCACTAGAATTTGTGCAGTCGAGTTTCCCGCATTTCTGGTGGTGTGCAGTGGACTTTGCAACGCTTGCCATTGAACTGCTGAGTGTCTGTACCGGTCCGGTAATTAGAACTGTTCCCGTGACGTCACCCGCTGGTCCGCGACTTCAACCGTCCCCGGTGGGAACTAAAGATCCACTGTTTGGTGTATACCGGGGGAGAGACCATCGTGGAGTGCCTGATACGTCAGTTCCTGCAGGCAGTGAACAACGGAGGCAGCTATCTGTTCCAGTGGAGTCACGGAGGGACTACAGCAGCAAAGCAGCGTTTCCTGGTCCTAGGAGCATGAGTATTACTCATACAATGCTTTTAATTGTTTTATGTTTGTGAGTTCATTTTTATTGAGATTTTTGGGAATTAAATACATCTATTTTGCACAGTAATGCACTAGGATTTGGCGCTTCTTTTTCTTATATATTTATATATACATATATATATACAGTGTTCGACAAATCACCCAAAAATCTACTCGCCCAACCAAAAAAATCTACTCGCCACCTAGACCCGCCCCCAACCCCGGCCCCAACCCCGCCCCTAGTCCCGCCCCCCAACTCCGCCCCTAGTCCCGCCCCCAACCCCACTTTAAAATAAAATATATAAATAAAATACATTTAATAAATTCCTAGTCAGAACAACATTCGTTTTTGACAAGTGTATTTATTACATTATACTACAATTAGTCCTTGTTACATGTGTGTGTGTAAGTGTGTAAATGTCGGATCTAGAAATAAAAGCCACAGGTGAATGACTAGTTTCCTGAACCCCTTAACTAGTGTCTGGACGTCCCCCGCTTCACAATATCTAAAGCAGCAATCCCGCCTGGGATCTTACCTGATCCGCAGTCCCTCAATGTCCAGGTACCTCATTCCCGCAATGTTATAAGTTGGAGGGGATGTGTTCCCTACCTGTCTTCTGGGTTAGGGGGGGTTCCGATGTCTTCCGTGTGAAGCTTGAGTCAGATCTGGAAGAAAGCAGTATAAGTTATTTTGGTGTAGTATTGTCATGGTTGTGCTCGCCACAAACCTGGGTCGGACCGCGTGGCTGAGGTGGGGTTGTAAAAGCACCGACCTTAGACCGCGCAGGCTGATCCGGATTGCGCAGTTCGTAGTCATACGTAGCAGGATAAGGATAGGAGAAGACAGCATCGTCGTTGTACAAGCCAGGGTCAGGACAGGAGACATCAGGATAAACATTGTCCAAGCAGGACTTCGGCAACAGGTAGTCAGGAAAGCCCCGCTTCAGCTTAGGAGCGCGGGGGTGGCCTCTGCGCGTGCGACGACCATGGCCCATGATACTGGTCACAGGAGGTGGTAGACAGACCAGATTAGCACACCGCCTAGCTGCACGGGTAAACCAGTGCTACAGCGCAAGAGTCCTGAGCGGGCTAGGGAATCCTCCGTTTCAGCACAGGAACCAGGACACGGCCTCTCTATATTAGGGAAAGAGTAGGCCCCAGGAACCAGGAAGCTGAAGATACACAGGGAAACATCCGCTTCAGTGCAGGAAACCAGGAAGCTGAAGGACGCAGGGGAAACCTCCGCTTCAGTGCAGGAAACCAGGAAGCTGAAGGACGCAGGGGAAACCTCTGCTTCAGCACAGGAGAACAGGAAGCTGAAGGATGCAAGGGAAACCTCCACTTCAGCACAGGAGAAAGGAAGCTGAAGGACGCAGGGGAAACCTCTGCTTCAGCACAGGAGAATGGAAGCCAAAGGACGCAGGGGAAACCTCCGCCTCAGCACAGCAGAACAAGCGGGAGCTTGTGGCAGAACAGATGTGACATCCGGTAAGGACTATGCTTGGCAGGGAGCATTGTGGGAAAGCAGTACTTAAAGGCCAGCGGGCCAATCCCCGGAGGGGGGTGTGAAGGTACTGCTCCAATGAGTGAATGCAAGTCTAGGTTGCAATGATAGGCTGCACAGCTGCAGTAGATACCAGAGGGAGTGTGTGGCAGTATAGCTTTGGTGAGTGAATCCAGGCTGCAGTAAATAACAGGAGAAGTGTTCCAGGACTACACATGTCTGCAAGGTGAGGCAAACCGTAAACCGCGGAGCGGATTCCTTACATTACCCCCCCCCCCCCCCCCCCCCCCCCCCCATCCCTTCACGCGAGACCTCCGGGCGAAGAGGACCACCCATAGAGTTGGAGAACCAGGAATTGTTCCTGAACCGTCTAGAATTGAGGGCAGAGTCGTGGTCCAGAGACTTGTGGTTACTCCTTAGTGTACCCCCACCCCCCATGAGAACTGCGGCCAGACAGGGCAATCCATGGTCTCGGGGACATCGAGTTGTTCCTAAAGTTTTTTAGGTGGAAAGGGGATCCGTAAACGAGCAGTTCCTTGATGAGTACTGTTCTAGGACGAGAGTGGTGGTAGAAACATCCTTGGTACGTGGCTCGCCCCGCAAAATGTCTTGGAAATCCAGGGCTGTGAAGAACCAGAGAGTTCCAGAGCAGAAACGGCAGAAGAACCCCCACTGGAAGCCCAGTCTTTAATAAAGGAACCGGAATCTAGGATAAGCGGCCCTGATAGTTGATCAAATACGCCAGGAGGAACTTCGGAACAGAAAAAGTCTTGGCTGACCACTGCATGTTGGAATTTGTGAGGGATTTGTCCTCTAGAAGTCTCCCAGGTAATGGTTAGTGAGGGTATAGGCTGGGTGGAAGCACCTCGCGGTATTGGTATGGAAGGTGACAAGGCAAGCAGTAAACCAGGCATAGAGACCGAAATCTTGGGATACGTACAGAGTATTTCCAACTGAGAGGAAATAACAGGGGCAACCGAAAATTCCGAGGAAAAAAACCATGGTTTAGCAGGAGCAGAGAAGCAAACAACAGTAGAGCTCTCCAATACTGGGAAATCCTCAGTGGGAGATAGTATTGTCAGGGAATCAGGAACAGTCCTTGGAATTTTCATATCAGTAGCTTGAGAAAAAGGCAGAGCCAGGGTAGTGGCGGGAGGGAAGCTAACTTCAGAAGCTTAAGTCTGTACCTCAGTGACAGGGACCTGAGAGCCAACAAGCAGCAAGTATGAACTATGAAAACTCTTAATGACAGGCACCTTAGGAGTACAAGGAGTCTTTTCCGAAACTGCAAGGGCCCTAACCACAGGGGTATCTAATCTGACAAAAACATGAATAGGTGTGTTTTCTAGTGCAAAATTTCTGATCACAGGACTCCTAACCGGTAGTGAGGGTGTCTGGCTTTGATTAGTGAAAAAATCAGATGTATTGATAAGTGACTTAGAATCAATTACTGAGGTTCTAGATTTGCTGGACATGTGAGAAAAAATACCCTTTAAGAGAGGAGCTTTAATTTCTTCCCAGAGTAACCCCATGGTTGCTGGGGCATATTTAGACACAGTACTGAGGGACTGAGTTTCAGCAAAGGCAGGACAGCTAAATAGCTCAGATTTAAACCCCAGGACTTGTAATATAGGCATGGTGGTCTAAGACAGTACTAAGGGAGTGACCACAGATATGCTGATCCCTGGAGGATTAGCCTGGACAGAGAAATCAGGGGGACCCCCAGCCAGGATAACCATTGTAGGAAGAGATTCAGAATCAGAAGGAGAATCATTACCTCTCAGAGTCTCAAAACCAGTAAGACACAATTCAGCGAAAAGGGAAACAGTGTGCAGGCTTTTTACTAATCTATATGAAAAAGCGTCACTTTTGGGAGAAAACCGTGTGTCAGCAAACATTCCTGGGAACACAACATGAACCCCAGGAGGGACATACACTGGCGACAAACTTTATTCGAGCTCGGCTAGTCCCACGAATTCGGGTATACCCGGGTGTATTGAGGTTTGTGACTGTTTTCTGCCCGAGTGCATTGAGGTATTTTCAAGGCAGGGATTGAAGCATTTTATTCCCGCTGGCTGCAATAATGCACAGTATATATATATATACTGCATTACAATTCATGAATTTATGCCATCTGGTAGACACGCGAAGCATTGCAGCCTATTAAATCCTAATCATTATCATTTAACAGATCAGCCGCCCGTCAGCCAGGCATGAACCCAGGCTGGGAAGGCAAACGCAACGGGGCTTGTCAGAGGTGAGGAGCGGCGCATTCCAGGTATCTGCCAGGTACATACTGGGTATTTGCTCGAATAAAGTGTGTCGGTGCAGTACAGACTACTGTATGCTTTTAACCCTAAGCTTAAAGAAGAGAAGAACTCAGACAGTACACGGGGGTTAATCATAACTGTACTGGTCTCTGAAGTAGGTATTTGGTAAGGAATGTCTGGGGAACCAGAAAGGACTGCAGATTCCATAATGTGGGGACTATGCGCTGAAGCAGGGATCACCGCTCTCTGGGTGAAAGGCTGGTTCAGTGAAATACCCGGGAGAAGGAACTCTGCGACCAAGCTTAGGGAAAAACCTGACTCCTGAATACATTTAACAGGAACCAGAACTTTAGCCAAAGTCTCCGGAGGCGAAACTGCGGAAACTTGAGCTGAAGCAGGGGATTTATAGCAAAGAATTTCTAAGGACTCCGTAAGGTTAGGGGAATCCTTCAATGCAACCTCTGCTGTCTGACTTGGGGACTCATTCTCTGAGGCTAAAACGAAGGCATTAACTTGGAGGCAGCAAGAATTTACAGGGGTTAATGCAGACAGTGCCTGAGAGTAGAACATAGGTAATCTTCTCTCTGTATTAGGAGAGACAAGGAATCTCTCCTCTGGAGCTAGGGGCGTGACCATGGCTGGCAGAGAACAGGGAATTATCAAAGGAGACTCAGAGAGCTGCCCCACAGGGGTTAATACAGAAATGACCCTGGGAACAGAACTTAGGGATTCTTTCTCTGACGGGGAAAGCGCACAGGACTGCCTAGCAGAGGTTAAAGCTGGAAAACCCTCAAGACCTAAAGAGAGGGATTCAGAGTTAGAAATAGGAGAACTAAGGACTTATTCTCTGATACTGGAACCTTAGTGTTGGTTAGCGAAACATACGTATACTCCAGGGGAGCTTCACAGGCCTGATTGGTAGGGGTTAATGTAGACGTATCATTGGAGTCAGGGGACCCGGGCATACAATCAGGGCTAGGGAGCGTGGCAGTTACTACGTTTGGAGAAGTTGCTAATGGGTCCGTTTGGTCATCTCCCGGAGAGGGAGATACGTCCCCCGGTTTAGCAACAGGACTGGCAGCAGAGGGGAACTGCCAAATGGCGGCGTAGGCGGCCAGGAGGCGATCCTGTTTTAACAAGCAAACGTCCAATGCCGAGGAAAGTAAATGCAGCGAGTCCTGAGCATGAGCCACCATGACGAAAGGGTCCCCTTGTACTACATGAATGTCCAATGACAAAGCCAGGGCATTGAGAGTCATACGGGCGTTGGCCAGTTTCACAGGATTCACCTTATCCCAGGGAGAAGGGGAATCAGGGGAGAGAACACAAGTGGCAAAATACTGTTTTAAGTCTCTGAGGCAGGAAGCCTTACTAATGAGATCATTACGGCATTTCTTTTGCAAAGGGGTTAAACCTTCAAACATAAACGGATCTTCCATCAGGGGTAGTATATCGCACAGATACCAGTCTTGATACTGGGACAGGTCTAAAGGTCGGGACAGGACTTCAGAAAAAAATGTACCAACCCTCACCTCAGCGGGGTCCGAGTTTGTGGAGCCGAGCATACTGTCACGGTTGCTTTCGCCACAAACCTGGGTCGGACCGCGTGGCTGAGGTGGGGTTGTAAAAGCACCGACCTTAGACCGCACAGGCTGATCCGGATTGCGCAGTTCGTAGTCATACGTAGCAGGATCAGGATAGGAGAAGACAGCATCGTCGTTGTACAAGCCAGGGTCAGGACAGGAGACGTCAGGATAAACATTGTCCAAGCAGGAGTTCGGCAACAGGTAGTCAGGAAAGCCCCGCTTCAGCTTAGGAGCGCGGGGGTGGCCTCTGCGCGTGCGGCGACCATGGCCCATGGTACTGGTCTCAGAAGGTGGTAGACAGACCAGATTAGCACACCGCCTAGCTGCATGGGTAAACCAGTGCTACAGTGCAAGAGTCCTGAGCGGGCTAGGGAATCCTCCGTTTCAGCACAGGAACCAGGACACGGCCTCTCTATATTAGGGAAAGAGTAGGCCCCAGGAACCAGGAAGCTGAAGATACACAGGGAAACATCCGCTTCAGTTCAGGAAACCAGGAAGCTGAAGGACGCAGGGGAAACCTCCGCTTCAGTGCAGGAAACCAGGAAGCTGAAGGATGCAGGGGAAACCTCCGCTTCAGCACAGGAGAACAGGAAGCTGAAGGATGCAAGGGAAACCTCCACTTCAGCACAGGAGAAAGGAAGCTGAAGGACGCAGGGGAAACCTCCGCCTCAGCACAGGAGAACAAGCAGGAGCTTGTGGCAGAACAGAAGTGACATCCGGTAAGGACTATGCTCGGCAGGGAGCATTGTGGGAAAGCAGTACTTAAAGGCCAGCGGGCCAATCCCTGGAGGGGGGTGTGAAGGTATAGGACAGTTAAGATATATAGGGTAAATAAGATATCCAGATACAGAGAGGGGGAGAGAGAGGAAGAGAGGGAGTGAGAGGAAGAGAGGGAGTGAGAGGAAGAGAGGGAGTGAGAGGTAGAGAGGGAGTGAGAGGAAGAGAGGGAGTGAGAGGAAGAGAGGTAGGGAGAGAGGGGGAGAGAGAGAGAGAGAAAGAGGGAGAAAGAGGGAGAGAGAGGAAGAGCGAGAGAGAGGAAGAGCGTGTGAGAGAGGAAGAGCGTGTGAGAGAGGAAGAGCGAGAGAGAGAGGAAGAGCGAGAGAGAGAGGAAGAGCGAGAGAGAGAGGAAGAGCGAGAGAGAGAGGAAGAGCGAGAGAGAGAGGAAGAGCGAGAGAGAGAGGAAGAGCGAGAGAGAGAGGAAGAGCGAGAGAGAGAGGAAGAGCGAGAGAGAGAGGAAGAGCGAGAGAGAGAGGAAGAGCGAGAGAGAGAGGAAGAGCGAGAGAGAGAGGAAGAGCGAGAGAGAGAGGAAGAGCGAGAGAGAGAGGAAGAGCGAGAGAGAGAGGAAGAGCGAGAGAGAGAGGAAGAGCGAGAGAGAGAGGAAGAGCGAGAGAGAGAGGAAGAGCGAGAGAGAGAGAGAGAGAGAGAGAGAGGAATAGAGAGAGGAATAGAGAGAGGAATAGAGAGAGGAATAGAGAGAGGAATAGAGAGAGGAATAGAGAGAGGAATAGAGCGAGGAGGAGAGAGAGAGAGAAAAAGAGACAGAGGAGGGAGAGAGATAAAGAGACAGAGGAGGGAGAGAGAAAAGGAGACAGAGGAGGGAGAGAAAGAGAGGGGAGAGAAAGAGAGAGGGGAGAAAGAGACCAGAGAGAGGGGAGACAGGGGAGACCAGAGAGAGGGGAGACCAGAGAGAGGGGAGACGGGGGAGACCAGAGAGAGTTGTGTGTGTGTGTGTGTTTATATATATATACACACACATATATACAAACACATATATACACACACACACACACACACACACACACACACACACACACACACACACACATATATATATATACACACACACACACACATATATATATGTTTGTGTAATATATATTTATATATATATATACAGTGTTCGACAAATGTGTGTGTGTGTGTGTGTGTGTGTGTGTGTGTGTGTGTGTGTGTGTGTGTGTGTGTGTGTGTGTGTGTAAGTGTCGGATCTAGAAATAAAAGCCAGGTGTGAATGACTAGTTTCCCGAACCCCTTAACCAGTGTCTGGACGTCCCCGCTTCACAATATCTAAAGCAGCAATCCCGCCTGGGATCTTACCTGATCTGCAGTCTCTCAATGTCCAAGTACCCTCATTCCCGCAATGTTATAAGTTGGAGGGGATGTGTTCCCTACCTGTCTTCTGGGTTAGGGGGGATTCCGATGTCTTCCGTGTGAAGCTTGAGTCAGATCTGGAAGAAAGCAGTATAGGTTATTTTGGTGTAGTATAGGACAGTTAAGATATATAGGGTAAATAAGATATCCAGATACAGAGAGGGAGAGAGGGAGAGAGGGAGAGAGGGAGAGAGGGAGAGAGGGAGAGAGGGAGAGAGGGAGAGAGGGAGAGAGGGAGAGAGGGAGAGAGGGAGAGAGGGAGAGAGGGAGAGAGGGAGAGAGGGAGAGAGGGAGAGAGGGAGAGAGAGAGAGAGAAAGGAAGAGAGAAAGGAAGAGAGAGGAAGAGAGGAAGAGAGGGAGAGAGGAAGAGAGGGAGAGTGAGAGAAGAAGAGGGAGGGAGAGAGAGAGAGAGAGAGGAGAGAGAGAGAGAGAGAAAAAGAGACAGAGGAGGGAGAGAGAAAAAGAGACAGGAGAGAGGAGACAGAGGGGGGAGAGAAAGAGAGGGGAGAGAAAGAGAGAGGGGAGAAAGAGACCAGAGACGGGGGAGACCAGAGAGAGGGGAGACCAGAGAGAGGGGGGAGACCAGAGAGAGGGGGGAGACCAGAGAGAGGGGGGAGACCAGAGAGAGTGGGGAGACCAGAGAGAGTGGGGAGACCAGAGAGAGGGGGGAGACCAGAGAGAGGTGGGAGACCAGAGAGGGGGGAGACCAGAGAGGTGGGAGACCAGAGAGGGGGGAGACCAGAGAGAGGGGAGACCAGAGAGGGGGAGACCAGAGAGAGGGGAGACGGGGGAGACCAGAGAGAGGGGAGATGGGGGGAGACCAGAGAGAGGGGGGCAGGGGTGAGACCAGAGAGAGGGGGGCAGGGGTGAGACCAGAGAGAGGGGGGCAGGGGTGACTGACTGACCGGGGCAGGGGTGACTGACTGACCGGGGCAGGGGTGACTGACTGACCGGGGCAGGGGTGACTGACTGATTGGGGGGGGGGGGGATGTACCTCTGGTGTCACACATACTCCCATACACACATACACATTCTCCTATATATATACACATACACACACACACACACACATACATACACTCCCACATACATACACACACTCCCACGTACATACACACACTCCCACGTACATACACACACTCCCACATACATACACACACTCCCACATACATACACACACTCCCACATACATACACACACTCCCACATACATACACACACTCCCACATACATACACACACTCCCACATACATACACACACTCCCACATACATACACACACTCCCACATACATACACACACTCCCACATACATACACACACTCCCACATACATACACACACACTCCCACATACATACACACACACTCCCACATACATACACACACACTCCCACATACATACACACACACTCCCACATACATACACACACACTCCCACATACATACACACACTCCCACACACATATATACACACACACACACACACACACAGGCCGCGACCAGCATCACCACGCTCCCCCGCCCATCTCCTGCTCCGCTCCCACATGAGGGGGCTTCCCCTGCTCCCATCACCCGGCGCGCTCTCTGACGCGGGACCGGGGGGAAGCGGGGGGGGGGGAAGCGGGGACATGAGGGGGCATCCCCTGCTCCCATCACCCGGCGCGCTCTCTGACGTGGGACCGGGGGGAAGCAGGGGGGGGGGCAAGCGGGGACATGAGGGGGCATCCCCTGCTCCCATCACCCGGCGCGCTCTCTGACGCGGGACCGGGGGGGGGGAAGCGGGGACATGAGGGGGCATCCCCCGCTCCCATCACCCGGCGCGCTCTCTGACGCGGGACCGGGGGGAAGCGGGGGGGGAAAGCGGGGACATGAGGGAGCATCCCCCGCTCCCATCACCCGCTGCGCTCTCTGACACGGGACCGGGGGGAAGCGGGGACATGAGGGGGCATCCCCCGCTCCCATCACCCGCCGCGCTCTCTGATACGGGACCGGGGGGAAGCGGGGGGGGGAAGCGCGGGGGGGAAGCGGGGACATCCCCCGCTCCCATCACCCGCCGCGCTCTCTGATACGGGACCGGGGGGAAGCGGGGGGGGGAAGCGGGGACATCCCCCGCTCACATCACCCGGTGCGCTCTCTGACACGGGACCGGGGGGAACCAGGGACATGAGGGGGCATCCCCCGCTCCCATCACCCGCCGCGCTCTCTGACACGGGACCGGGGGGAAAGCGGGGGGGGGGGGACATGAGGGGACATCCCCCGCTCCCATCACCATCACTGCGGGCAGCAGGAGCACCGGGGAGGGGAGGGGAGGGAGGTGGAGGAAGGCACAGATAATACTTACTGTGTCCTCCATCCTCCATGGGAAAAAAATGGCCGCTCGTTGGGGGCTGGCTCATATAGAGCCTGGCCGCGCGCCCACAAAGCCTGGGAGCGCGCGCCAATCATCTGTCAGGTAGGGGGAGTTTTTTTTTTTTTTCCAGCCAGCGCGAGCAGGGAAGTTTCAGCGCGAGCAGGGAAAATTTAAAAAACAAAACACGTGTGCTGCTTGGGCCAATAGTTACTCGCCCGGGGGTTAAATCCACCCGCCCCGGGTGAGTAAATGTATAGGATTGTCGAACACTGTGTATATATATATATATATATATATATATATATATTTATATATATATTTATATATATATATATATATATATATATATATATATATATATATATATATATATATATGTATATGTATATGTATATGTATATGTATATATACGTATACGTATACGTATACATATATACATATATATATGTATACATATACATATACATATACATATACATATACATATACATATACATATACATATACATATACATATATATATATATATATATTTATATACACACACACACATATATATATATACACACACACATATATATACATATACATATACATATATATATATATATATATATATATATATATATATATACATACCCAGTTAATCAACCCCACACTGATGAAACCCATTAAGGTCGAAACAGCTGTCTGTGGGTGGTTTTCTGGGTATGCACCTTAACCCTGGCTGTGCTCAAAGCTGTGACCATGCAACAAGCTTAAGCCTATAGGGAACCATGTTAAAAATGGTTTTTGAAGCAAAAAGTGGCACTGTGTGCTCATTTGCATGTCATTTCCCAGAATCCCTTGCTGCAGTGGAAGTGCTGTGTGCTGGGTGATAATGGGGATAGGCGGGATTGCAGACCTGCCTAAGACATGCAGATGAGCATACAGTTGTATTTACATATATATATATATATATTTACATACATATATACATATATATATATATATATATATATATATATATATATATATATATATATATATATATTTATTTATTAGCTGAGAGACCCGGCGTTGCCCGGGATTAAAATTTCCTGCTCTCTCCACTCCCCCCGTCTCTTTCTCCGCTCCCCCCTCTCTCTCCGCTCCCCGCCCCCTGCGCAGCTCTGGTCTTTCTCCCCCCCCTCCCTTTGCGCAGATGGATAGTTCTCCTAAATACTATGCAGCCTAGGGGAATGAATGACTCCCTTGGCTTTGCCATGTTCTTATAACTTCACTTTGCCTTTTTTTCATTTGTGCCATCTCCCCCCCTTTTTTTGATTAAATTGCTTAGTGAGACTGTAGGACCTTTTTATATTTATCTTCTATGGCTATGACTGCCTTTCTCTGCGCTCTTTAAATATATCTTACTTTCCCTCTTCTGTTTTACTATTTTTTATTTAAATCATTAGTTATTATTCACTTTATGCTCATAATGTTATGTACTTAGTGCCTGCTTTCTTGTTATTTCTGCCTTATAATTTATACGGCATATCACCTCATTTATGTCTAATG
>NC_134485.1:130409534-130414534 GCF_040206685.1 Ascaphus truei
AAATAAAATAAATAAATGACTATAAATAAATACATTTGAAATACATTTTTATTTATAGTGTAGATGTGCAGGGGGTCTCCGGAGCTGAACCGCACAGGTTTCAGGTCGGGGGACCCCCTGCTCCCCGAGATACAGCCCCCTTTATGAGGTGCCGGTATCCCTCTGCTTGGTTTAAAGGTCCTGATCACGTGACCGTGGCCTGTAACCCAAGCAGAGGGATACCGGCACCCCCTAAAGGGGCCTGTATCTCGGGGAGCAGGGGGTTAGCAGGCCTAAAACCACAGTGGTTCAGCTCCGGAGACCCTCTGCACATCTACACTATCAACAAAAATGTATTTTAAATGTATTTATTTATATTCATTTATTTATTTATTTATTTAGATTTATTTATTAATTGTGCTGCTGCTGCAAGTCCTAAACTCACACCAAGGGCCAAACACCCCCTTCACCCATCCCCGCTACCCACAATAAAAAAAATTCACGCACAGCAGCCCCACAATTAATAAATAAATCTAAATAAATACATGAAGAGAAATAAATATATACTGTATATATATACTGTATATATACAGTATATATATAATAACACACAGTATATACACACACATGATGAACCAATATACAAATAAATGTAGAATTGTTATCAAAATCATACTGTCCTACAAATAACGCTTCTCCATACAGACAATAATAATAATAATCCATTTAATAATCCTAACTGATCTTACAATATAAAACATAACATTCCAATCCACACAGTACATTGCATTTACATTGTATAAATGATGCATAAAATCTATGCACCATATACATTCTGCAAATGAATGTTGTTAATGTTAATGTTGTATATGCTAGTTAATGTTTTTAATAATGGGCAATTAATCTATTATCCATATCTGGATAATAGTTATTTTGCACATTATTGTACTGTAGGTGTTGGGGGGGAGGGTGTATGTATTGAATGTATAGGCCAGGTTTATTTTTTTTACATTCAGGGGATGTACTGTACTGTATGTTGTTTATTGCAATGCTTCAATGTGTGTATAATGTATAATGTTTTTTACAATTAGATAGATGTAATCCTTGGTATTGTAAGGGTTAGCTTTGGTTTTAAATTGTGTTTTCTGGTTGGTACTTACAGTATATATTGATTTTTGTTTACTTGATTGGTTAAAATAGTTGACTTGTTTGGAAGTGTTTGTATTTACTGGTACAGTAGCTTGCAATGATATTGTTAACATTCATTTGCAGAATGTATATGGTGCATAGATTTTATGCATCATTTATACAATGTAAATGCAATGTACTGTGTGGATTGGAATGTTATGCTTTATATTGTAAAATCAGTTAGGATTATTAAATGGATTATTATTATTATTATTGTCTGTATGGAGAAGCGTTATTTGTAGGACAGTATGATTTTGATAACCATTCTACATTTATTTGTATATTGGTTCATCATGTGTGTGTATATACTGTACTGTGTGTATGTATATATATATATATATATATATATATATATATATATATATATATATATATATATATATATATATACATATACATACAGTATATATATATACACAGTATATACTGTATATGTATAGGGATTGTTATTATATATATACTGTATATATACAGTATATATATACAGTATATATTTATTTCTCCTCATAAAGGGGGCTGTATCTCGGGAAGCAGGGGGTCCCCCGACCTGGAACCAACGCGGTTCAGCTCCGGAGACCCCCTGCACATCTACACTATAAATAAAAATTTATTTCATATGTATTTATTTATAGTCATTTATTTATTTAGATTTATTTATTTATTTTTTGGCGGCTGCTGTGTGTGAGTTTTTTTTTATTGTGGGTAGCGGGGTGGGTGAAGGGGGTATTAGCCCCAACGGTGCTTGTTTAGGGCTTGCGGGGGGTAGCGGGAGGGCTTAACCCCTTCATGACCGTAGCGGTATTAACTGCTACGGATGTGAAGGGGTTAAGTGCACCCGCAACCCCCCCGCAAGTCCTAAACTCACACCAAGGGCCAAATACCCCCTTCACCCACCCCCGCTACCCACAATAAAGCGGGCACAGTGAGTTAACCCCTTCATTGCCTTAGCGGCTATCCGCTATGGTAATGAAGCAGCATTTCTGTATTTTAATAATATTGTGCAGGAGCAGGGGGTCCCTGAGCATTCATTTCTGGCTCAGGGAACCCCCTGCTCACTGTACAATATTATTAAAATACAGAAATGCTGCTTCATTACCGTAGCACATAGCCGCTAAGGTAAGGAACGAGTGTTTATTTATATATGTTTTTTTATTCATACTGTACATGTGCAGAGGGTCTCCGGAGCAGAAACGTTTTGGTTTTAGGTCTGGGGACCCCCTGCTTCCCGAGATACAGGCCCCTTTAGGGGGTGCCGGTATCCCTCTGCTTTGTTTACAGGCCGCGATCACGTGATCGGGACCTTTAAACGCAGAGGGATACCGGCACCTCATAAAGGGGGCTGTATCTCGGGAAGCAGGGGGTTCCCAAGACTTGAAACCAACGCGGTTCAGCTCTGGAGACCCCCTGCACATCTACACTATCAATAAAAATGTATTTTAAATAATTTTTAATGTGCCGATGTTTGCGTAGAGAGAGCAGCGGTTCTCTCTCTGCTGCAAACACATCTGCCAGGGGACGGCCTATAGTATCATTGATGTGCATATACAGTACTGTATGTGTATGTTAGGGGTTATAGGGGTTGTTGTTATACAGTATATACTGTATATATACAGTATATACTGCATTACAATTCATGAATTTCTCGGCTTGAAAGACAATAGCTCGCAAACGCCCCCATGCGTTTTTACACGGCATTGCAGTATTGCAGCCAGCCGGAATAAAATGCTTAAATCACAGCCGTGGAAATAACGCTATACACCCCGGGAGAAAATGACACAAAACTGCACATCACCAGGATCTCTGAAATTCGCGGAGCTAGCCAAGTAAGAATAAATTTGGTCGCCACTGTAAGTAAGAGGCAATGCAAGCCCCCGGCATCCCGCTCACTGTTAGCATCAGGCAACAATCATACAGCAGTAACAGAGACCGGACGAAACAGCATCAGCAGTAAAGCTCCAAACAAGGAGATCGTCAGCACGGTGCAGCGGTGGGACACAGGAAAGTGAGTGGTATAGATACTCCAACGGCCGTTTCGCCGTAAGGCTTCTTCAGGGAGCATAACTGTGTGGAGTCAATGAGCACTATTTAAAGCACTCCAATTAAGCACCAAAAACTCCTCGCATATCAGCCAATCGAAAAAACGATGAGTGCTGTGACATCATCTGTTGTTAGGGCACGGGAGAAGTTTTTAAAAGGGCTCTGAAACTTAAAGAGACAAACATAAATATTCCTGTCTAAATAAACATGATCACAACATGAAAGATCTCAAAGAGAAACAGAGGGTAAAAATAGAACATAAAAAGCATATCAATGACAGAAGAGAAAAGAGAGATATATCAACACGTCAGATATGAAAATATAGTGACAGAGAATAAAAAGAAAAAAGAAAAAACAGTTAAATATCTAAAAATATAACCAGCATAAAAGCAAAGACAAAAAAATCATGAGGGCTAAAAAATGAAAAAAGATTCAGAGAAACATAGCATAGCTAAGATAATCATTTAGCCCAGCTGGGATCATAGATCATAGGGGTCCCCCATGGATCATATATATATATATATATATATATATATATATATCACAACAAAACAAAAATATTAAGGAGCGCCTACTATTGCAACCTGCCTAACTGTGAGTAAGTTAGCTGCTGGGTTGAGACAACCTATGGGGTGGCCAGAGGGGGTATAAATTATAAAATGGATCCTATGTTGTTAAGATAACACATATAATATATAAATAACTTTAATAAAAACTACTATAAAAAATAGAAAAAATATTTAATTATAAAAATTCATAAAAAATATTGAAAAAACACCAAAACCTTAAAAAACATAGAGTCCAGTTCCAATAAAATGCATCCAGGTAATGGCAGCCCGTTTGAAAGGGATCACAACTCCCTTGTAGATACCTATGAAAGAAAAAGAGAAAAAAAAACAGGCGCACACCTAGTGCATTAAAGTAAAACAAACAGTTTATGGAACATTAAAAAGACAAATGCCCACTCACAAGTCAAACGGTAAATTAAAGCAGTTATGAGATTGGCTCTCATATGCCAGTAGTAGCGTCCGGATCAGCAATGGAGACCTGTCCTACACACGCGTGGCGCAGTCTCCTTCACCGGAAGTGACGTCCTCCCGGTCGTGTGCCCCGCAAACGGAAATCCCTCCGGGAACCACAGGAACCACAGCCTTAGCCTTAGCTTGCTTACTTCTGGCTGCTGCACTACCAGGAATGGTAAAGATGTGTCCGCTTTTCTTTTCTGGCTCGCCGCTCTCAAACTGCAAACTGCACTCGTAATAGTCCGTGATGACTGTATTCAGTGGGAAAGTGCCTCCTCCGTCTTAGCCACGCCCAACGCGTTTCGTCATCAAAGATGACTTCATCAGGGGATACCCATTGGTTGTGACCCCACAGTACTTATAGCAAGGTCAATTTGCATACACAATTAGGATAACAATTGAATCGTTAATTACATAGTTTGAACCACTCCATAGGTCTAGTATTACCTGATTGCATTAATTATTTTGGAATGATTATGAAGACACCACTACTTTTGCAAAAGATGAAACATAGCTCATTAATAAATGTATATAGAAGTTTAAATTACTTCAATGGATTACCACAAGCTGAGGAATGAATTAGGATAGATATTCAAACTAATAGTTGTAATTAAAATTAGATATCAATTGTGATAGCTAGATAGAATATATAGACATGTAATTTGTAAAATAAAGTAAAATAAATGATGATGAAATACTACAGAGTTGGATTTAGCTGTTAATTTTTAAAAACTAAATTTTAAACTGAATACTCAAATTCTCAAGAGTTGGAGA